>NW_008824233.1:3644990-3659363 GCF_000699105.1 Pygoscelis adeliae | reverse complement strand
GCTAATGAGATGAGAAAGGAGGAACTCCACCAGCTTACCTGTTTATTCCAAGTTAAATACGCTTGAGTAGAAGTCACAAATGCTATCCTTCTGCATGTGGAATAAGTATATTTAATAAAATAATTCTAGAAAGGTAATACACTTGTGATTGCACAATGTAAGAGTAATTTATCAGAAAATAATGTGATTTTTGTAACAGGATTACTTACTTTCCCCTTTCAACCGCCAAGGCATCTATTTCATCAAAGAAAAGAATTGAAGGAGACACCGCTCTGGCTTTCCTAAAGATCTAGAAAAACAACAACGAAACACTCTGTTTTAAGGGATGGAAAATTTTTACAGAACGCTATCACCCCCTGCACACCTCAAAAGCTACAGAGCATCACAGAACAGACATAAGCCTTGTCGTCTTTCTTTTTTTTTTTGTTTTAAAAAAAACAGACCTTTTAGAAGTTATTCATGATACTGCATGATGCAGGCTTATAGTGAAAGCTGCTACTGGATCCCAAACTTGACCTGCATCACCAGGCCGATGCAGGAGGAATTTAAACAACACAAAATATCCCTTCTGCTTTTTTTTTATTCTTTTCTTTTTTAAACTTAAACCAGAAGGAGGTTTTTTGGAAAGTTTAAAGGTAACCTTATAAGCAGAGAAGAATTTGAATGCCAAGAAAGCTTAACACATAACATTATGTATAGCTTGCCCTTTCTCACCTCTCTCACTGCTCGTTCAGACTCACCAACGTATTTATTCATCAGCTCAGGTCCCTGCAAAATTTAAAAAAAAAAAGTTTCAAAAGCACATTACATTTACATACAAAATGACTGAGACAATCTGCCAGTGCTACATTACTGATGCTCTGTTACAAGGAATTTTGATAATTTGTCATTTGCAAGTCTTACCTGTCTATTTTTAGAGTTACCTTCTACCTGTACCAATTTTTTCTCCATTTGTTATAGCACTGTACATACATGTAACTATGCATGTAGGTTAGTCCTCTCCTCATAATACTTTCCTAGTACTTTCATGAGGAACGGAATTAACCAAAAAAATAAACACGCTGGGGTTCTGAGAAGTCATTGGCCCAACAACAGCAACAAGGGGGCTGCAAATCAGCCCAAAAGATGAATTATAGAAAAGCATTTGCGTGCTCTCAATATATGCATCCTGTCCAGCCAAGCACCAAAACAGTGACTTAAACCAACGTTTAACAGCACTTCTTTGAACTTGACAGTTTGCAGGTCCAGAAAGAAGCAGCTGCCACAGCAGCACACCTGAAACCCATCCACGAGGCACTCCATCCCGAGCGAGAAAGCTGTTCAGTGTCTTAGCTCATTCACATTCCTTCTCCTCTCTGCCAAGACTGCCAAGCACGATTATTAGTGCCAGCTGCTGCGGTGCCTGTTTATACTCACAGCCCTGTCCACTAGGAACAGACCGGAGACCACAGGGTCAATGTTCAAGTCTTGAACAAGTAGTTGCAATTATAAAAAGTAAAACAATGGAGAATTCTCAGAGCATTTTGTGTTCTGCTATATCCTGTAGGATAGGCTGCTTGAATAATGCTTCCTAATGGGACTAAGATTCTCATGGGATTGGTAATGACTCATTGACTTCAGCCTGGCTTGCATTAACATTGACCTGCAGCCACAACCAATGATGATTATCCACTGCCCTAAACGAAAAGAGCCAGCAGGTTTGATCTATTTTGCCAGGGAACAGGTGTCCTCGTAATTTCACTAGCAGAAACGACATCCTTCTTCACAGTCAGAAAACTGAACAACCTTTCTATGCTTCACAGCTGCGAGTACCTTCAGGTAACTCTCGGCTCAGAGCAGTAGGGCAGCTTTAAACAGCAGGTATGCTAGAATTAAGAGTGTGTGGCAGACGCACATTTATACACTGGCAGTGACAGCTTCTGTTACAACCCCTCTTTCAATGGGACCGTCTGGACTTTGCACCCAGATCCATAGAATACAGATTCATTACTCTAAAAATGCAGCACACTGTTTTTTGCAGTCTCCCCTCTCCACGCTCATTTTCACTCTTGCAATAACAGTTAATGCACTGACTTCATCTTGACACAAGCATCATTGGAAAGTACCTGCACACATGTATGGGGAAGAATGTGTAGTCTAAAAAGAGCTGTCCATTACCCAAAGGACCAGGTGAGATACAGCAGTAGCCAGACCTGGTGTACCACACAGGTAAAAGCAATTGTATAAGGATTGGAAGAAGAGCACTGTGTGCCTTGACCATAGGAAATGTAAATGATACAATTAGCATTGCTTCCTCTCATCAACATCCACCCTTAAAGCAACTGCTGCAGTAGCTACAGTTAAAGCGTTACCTGCAGGCTTTCAACAACTTCAAAATTTGAGTCTGTTGGATACTTGCGTGGAAACAGAATTATTCATCAACATAACTGATGAAGAACGCAGGAAAGAAAGAGCGAAGGAAAAAACAAGGTAAGAGAGAGAAACACAAAGCCTTTTCCTACTATTCACCGGGGACACCGAACATGAGGAGCATGCAGCAGTTTGTGCAGAACAGGCTGGCAGCTCAAAGAGACAGCATCCAGCTGCTCCAGGCCCTTGCCATTCATCACATTCAGTGCAGATGAGGAATCTGATAGCATGGGCCTAACAAATCCTTAAGGAACAAGAGCACAGTCTTCTCTTTCTGTCTAGCTTTCTGTTAAACTGAGCTGATACACTGAGAAACCTCTGCAGAGTCTACCCACAATTATAGATTTCCTTTACTAACTTTTTCTTGGAGCCTGTGGACCTTCTCTTTCATGCCCGTATTCTCATAAGTAATCTTCATTCAGATCAGTATTCTCACAGAAACCAACATCATATGCATCAGTGCCAATAGTGTACTCCTCTAGTATGACACAACATCAAATAGCCTGACATTTTCTTTTCTTTTGTCTGAGCAAAAAATACTTAAAACCAAAACTACTCTCTTTGAGCTTTAAGGTACAATATAACTTCAGATGCTTGGAGTTTTATTTTTAATTAAGCATTAAAATATGATCAAGGCAACATCAAAGCAATAAATACTGTTTAAAATGTTTCCAAAGAGAATTATTTTGAATGCATGGTTTTGCTGTAAGCTTTGACATGAAGTTTTTCTCAATTTTTCTCTTCATTAAGCAGCAACTCCAGGTGAAAGACCACTATGTATTAATGACCCGTGCCTCTCCATGGAGAATTTTCATGAAAATTGATTTGAAGCTCTCCTAGTTCACCACTCATGAGCGATACCAAAACTGCCGTTCAGAACCATGGGTTTTTATTGCAAGCAGCCTGGAACTCTTATTATACATGGCAATAAAGGAAAAGACTGCAAAGTAAGAGAAAGCACACACAGAAGAGGAGGAATTGGTATACATTCCATCTCATGCAAACACTTAAAACCACAACACAAAAACTAGAAGTGTTCAAAGAAGCTGGATGTAGAAACTGAATTGGGTTAGCTCTGGTCCCACCTGAGCTGAACCTCTGTCTTACCCTGTCTGCAAATGGGCTGTCCTTTAGGTGAGATTGATGGGAGTTCTTTCAAAAGATAGACCTGTCTATAGTGACAAGTAGTCTATGAGCCACCACAGAGTCACCTGCTGACAGCTGACACGGTTTCCAATTTTCACAAAGCTCACCTTCTCTTTTTAGGAAGTTTGCTTTGAAGTTGGAGGCCGCTCAAGAAATACCAGGAGGGTTTATTTTTATTTTTCAATGCTTTTCTAGTGCTTTAAAAATCAAATTACATGAGCCCGACTTAGTCAGCAAGTCGACATTTGTTGAATCATCATTTTTGGCCCAGAGGTGAGCATAATGATTCCTTTAAAAGCTGTTTACAGCTGTTGATATACTGACCAAGAGGTGCTAGGAACAAATGGTCCAGTTTAACGATGCATAGCTCTGTTCTCTTCTGCAACAAGCCATCTTCCATATGAAGGGACATGAAGAAATTAAACCTGTTCCTTCTGATCATTTGCACAGTGACTCCAAAACCAGCAGAAGATTTGGAGCAGGAAATTGGCAGAAGTAGTTGTAGCTTAGCCATGCAGGTAAGCATACCGTTTGTGAGCTACAATCCAGACTAATAGAATAAAATCTGCCAATTCAGTCCCCCTGTATACTGCTGGGTTTTGTTTATTCAGCCTCAAAGTAGAGATAGTTTCCAGGTATGCTCTGTTTAAAGACTATCCCATCCTTGTTTACAAGATACTTTCCCCTTGTATCATGAAACCTTCCACTTGTTTATGGTCTGGATTGGGTGTGGATTTCTCTCCTCTGTTGATTTTTTTTTTAAATAAAAAAAGCAAGAAAAAAAAGAAAAGAAAATTCCTTACATTTAAAATATTATCAGAATAAGCTCTTGAAAGATTAACTGCACAAAAGATAAACCCCCTATATACAGGCTGCAACATCAGATAAGCTTATGTACACATGGTTATGACAGAAGTTCTCAAAGTGTTTTTAAACTGCAAGAGGAACATCTGGTATCCCTGAAGTTAAGAGAGTATCAGTAATTTTTCTAAGCAGTGCTTAAAACCACTTGCGGATTTTTTCCACCTGAAAAAATGGGTAGCAACTTTCAACTGATAGAAAATTTAGTCGGTGACTTCCCTCTATAAATAGTTTTTAACTGTTTTGACAATCAGGTAAGTCATGCACTTATGCTTGTTGAGCCAGAGGGACACAGCTCCAGATTTCTCCAGCATACAGCTCTGTCTACTCTCTTCAAAAATACTGCCATAACCTCACATGCAGGTTCTGGGCTCTAACACAGACACGCTAAACTATGTTAGCCATAGAGTACGATTCATTTAAAAAAAAAAAAAAATACGAAAGATGGGGTGCCAAAATTAGTTTTCAACTGTTCACAGCGTGTACCTAGGGCAATGTTCATTGCCCACACTCAGACATCTGCATCTGAGTTAGACATTCACACTAACTGATTTGGACAGACCTACGCCTACCTTGCAGATGCAATGCACCTCACTCTGATGCGTTAATTTCTCATCAGACTGCAGGAGGAGCGGAGACAGCCAGCTCAGAGGAGCGAAGCTTGATCCTACCCCTACTGGTACACTTTTCATGGCATTAAAACCAGCATTTTGGCTTCCTTTTTCTTTTATTCTTTCCAGTTCCATGACAATGCAAGTGTGATGATCTACTATAACAACATTAACTGATTTGGAAGAGACTCTGTAATCTCAACGGCAAAATGCTATCCCATCCCTACCACAGTCAAATCAAAGCAACATACGACTCAAGCTGGCTGCAGGATAGAAAGTTAACAAGATAAACAGTGAGACTTCCTTTATTTTAACAGTAAGTCTATTTCTAATGCAAAGGTTGTACATGTGTGATTTGGTAATTGGTTACGCTACATAGCAAAATATTTGCTCAGAAAACGCATTATATTTGCTTGTTAAGAATAAAGCCTACTTCTTCTCTTTCAATGCTGTTTAATGATTTAATTTGCATTAGTCCCAGCTTCTCAACAGATGGAAACTCCAGGCTGAGCGCCGTGCACCATTTTAATCGCTTCCTCTCCCTCTGCCCTGTGTTCCAGAGGACCTTAAAAACTTGTTGGCACCTGTCTGGTGTTTTAAAAACTTCAATATCAACAGGTGCTTGTGAGCTCCAAAGTATCTAAGGGAGTAGGCCAGCAAAAAATGGTCATCCTCAACCCTTGCAGTGAAGTTACTAAAAGCAGCATAATCAAACTGCAAAGGCAAAGATAATATCCATTTTTCTTTATTGGCATGCCTCAGAATTCACTTGCTTGCCATTTGCCTTGACTAGCAAACTTTAATGACAATCTTTTGAGGCTTCTTTACACAATACAGAAGCCAGTATTTGTAGTGCGGAGTGTACTGACTGGAAACATTGAATTAAATTCACTGCATGCACCAGTGCCTTCAGAGAGGGCCCTCTTCAGCACTCGAGCATAGCTGCCAGTCTAATTTACCATGATTTTGCATGCTTACGAAATGCTGCACCAGCACAGGCACAGCAGTATCAAGCTGGACGTGAAATTCTGTCGTAACAGAGTTGAAGCAGATCTAAAAGTAACCCATCCTGCTCACCTGCCCCGTCTGCAATTAGTGTGTCTCACTTAGCTGAATTCCAAGGGGTTTAACTTTTGCAGATCTAAATTTTCTGAAAATTTAAGCTGGTTTTTGTCACTATCAGTAAGTGAGTTTTTGCCTTAGTTTTGATTTTAAACAGACAAATATTAAAAAGCACTAAGCAGCAAGAGGAAAGATGATGCTTCCAAAACCATCACAAGCATATAGAAGTTATACATTTTTTCTTGTTATTTATTTTGTAAACTCAGGTAATCTGTTTGCTGGACAGAAAACAGAACTCAAAGTCCCCTGTTGATATGATCCTCAGCAAAAGCCTCCTGAAATTAGTAGAAAGTCTCCCTCTAGTTTTAGCAGGCTGAATAAGTAGAAGGTAATGCAATACAGGATACCATCAACAACAAACACCCCCTCCAGTATACAGCATCCTGGGCTTATGGGCAACTCAAGGGGAAAAGGATTTTCCAATCCCCGTGGCCCTTATGGGACAATCAACTAAAGAACGCATTGTAACTGGGTGATGGAGTTTATCTGGGTAGGTACCGTGATGGTGCCTTCAAGCCTGACAACGTAAGAGCAAACTTCAGTGTTCACTTTGAAACAGGTTAAAAACAAAAAAGCACAATAGTTTTCTTATTTGGTAGTAAAGGTAATTACCTACATACCACAGTAGTAAGAGAGAAAAAAAATCCACAGAGATTCTCTGCAAGTTGCTTCCCAGAAAAGCAACAGAAAATCCATGAACAAAAGTAATATTCGTTAGATTCTTAGCACAAGACAATGCTAAGAGGATTTCCTAAAAAAAAAAAAAAAAATCCAAGAGGGCAGTCATAACAAATCTAAATAAACTAAGATGAAAGACAAATGTAGATATAATTGTCTATGCCATACAGCAAGATATGGAAATCCAAAAATATTCTTATAATAGCACCATAAAATCTTAGTGGTCTAATCAACATATACCTCAAAAAAGCAGCCAGTCAAAGCTGACCCTAGGTGCAGGAACTGTCAAAACAGTACAGAGAGATACCCACCACATAAACAGTCAAAAGAGGGAAAAAAAGCCCACAGAAATAACACAAAGGGTTTCATTTTCTTCGTGTTCAATTTCAGAAAGCTAGATGACATCTAAAGCAAAAATGTCACAGAGACAGTTGTATATAACAGAGAGGTGTCATCAGCCTGGCAGAAGCTGAAAATTATATCCCCCATCCTATTAATATTTATAGGTCCAATATCTGTATACAATTTTCTTTTCCTATTAAAAAAAAAAAAAAATATGCATAAAATACATTTCAGAAGAAAATTACAAACTTTGGGGCGAGCACAAAAGGAGCGTGAAGAAGAACAGAAGTGCATATAAGGCTGACTGAAATAAGAACTCAACCAGATCAAAAACTACTGATAAGTCAAGACTGATGTTCAATCCTGAAGAATGAAAAAATTATCTTAATTCATTCCTTCACACAGTCTTATACTTGCTTGTATCCATGACCACAAAACACTGAAAACTCTCCAAGAAGCTGAGAACAATTCAGTTGTCGTTTTGTAACAGAGGTTTGGGAGGGGGAGAATAATCAAGATGACCACTAAAACCCTGAAAAGCCTCAATGCTGCAAGAGAATTAGAAAAAGGGGTGGTGTGGGGGAGCAGGAAGAGCCATCCCCTGGAAAGTAGTTGACAACCTCCTCCCCAGTAAATTTAGCAGATATATTGTATTAGAGAAAAAGAACGTCAAGTGAAGGAATAAAAATAAACAATTCCCCTTAGGAATTATATGCAAGATTGCTTTGTAAAACAAACCAACCAACCAACTGCTTTTCTCTGGAAAAGCAAAAGGTCACCAATCTTGGTGAAAATATAGCTATAAAAAGTTTTGGCCAAATATCAAAGAGCATGTTTACAAAAGGGCCACATTCATTGTAACACTAACCATTCAAACTTCACAATAGATTTCAGGAGAACAGGATGCAACGTCAAACGTCTGTTATCACATTATTTTCTTCAGCTCCTCTGCCCAGAAATTACATGTAGACTTTGCCCATCTTCCCAACCTTATTAGAGGCAAGTCAGACATGGGCTGGAGGTTGCGCCGTTTTGACCATGCCTCATGCAGCATCATGACAACCAGCCATGACCAAAGCACATGGAAATGTCACATTTTAACAGAGTACATATAACCCAGCTGAAGTACCTCATTTAACAGAGTCAGCTGTCCAAACTGCACAGACATTGCATAGGCACATCTGGAAAATAGTGCAAAGCCTTCCTGGAGCCAGGCTGGGGCAGGGGTGATACCTGTTGCACCCAAGCAGGACAGCCAACTTAGACAAGTAGAGTACATTCAGCACTTCTTGAGAGAGTTGGACTTACTGTGCCCATGTATCTTAAATGTAGCGTGCAGACATAATAGGTCCATGTTCCAAAAATCACTGGACCGAGTAAGCACTGCATGTAACGTACTCAATTTCCTCTCAGGTTTCAGACACAGGGAGAGACGGCATCCAGCAGCAGGCTCCCACAGCTAGAGCTATGCCTCCTGTCTGCAGTCCGTTCTCGAGAAGGACCCAAGAACCTGAGCCACCTGAACTGTCGTGAAAGAGTACACGTATCCTACAGGCTGTACAGCAGACACTTTTCATCAAAATTACTTATTTGGGACAGGAGAGACTGGAAGGAAAATGCAAGTCTGAAAAGTAAATTATCAAGAAACACAATTCCATTTCAAAAAGCCTGATATCAGTTCCAGGGACAGATATTTGAGACATAACATAGAGAACGGGAAAATTAATAGGACTATAAGCAAGAGAAGAAAAATCCCCTCTCTCTCGAAAAAAAAAAAACAACCACCAAAAAAACAAAAAGCAAAAAACCACATATTCATCTACTTTGGATTTATTGCAGGAACACATGCAGTGGAAATTAATTCATGCCTGTTGTGCTTTAAGAAGTGCTACAGACAATGATGTTTAACACATTTAGTACATGATGGATGTTGCCTTTTCTGTCCAGGAAGCAAATGTGAAGTTAGAGAAAGTGGGCTATGTTCCCTTCCTGGAGTCAACATATCCAAGGCTGGACATGCTCCAGAGATGTGCTTCTTGAAACATCTGCACATTGAATATTCGACCAGTTCCAGGCCAAGGGATTTAAACCGACAGGGAATAAAAGGCATTTTCCCCAAGCCAGCCACTTCTGCTGCAGCTTGTCAATGACAGGGGGGTTTGCACCATCAGAACTCCACCATGAAGAAATGCGGCATTAGCGTACAAAAGCATTTCATACCAGTACACCTTCAGATACCTCCTATTCAGCATGAGCTGCCTTTTACTTTTGGACAATTAACTGCATCAGTAAAAATGTCTGATGTAGCTACAACTGATGAATACAGGGTAGCGACAATGTTCATTTTTAACTGGTTTTTTTTTTCAGACTGCTACCTTTTTTCCCCACCCTCTCAGGCATCAGTGCTTTGGGCAAGACAAAGAGGAATGTTTTCTTTTAAGCAGTGCAGGAGGAAAAGGTTACCTTGTTTACCAGTAACTCTGGAGCACAAAGAACTACTTTGTCTTTATGGAAGAGGCAGTATAGGTAGTGTTTCTTAAGGGCTGAGGTTTCCAAGGCTGCTCTTGTTGATGTGACCGTGACCCAGAGGCCTGTCTGCAATACCGGGAAAGCAGAGGCAATGAAGGGCTGCTGGCTTCAGGGTCAGCGCAACTGCCTCTGCTCCCAGAGAGGACAGGATCCAGAGCTACAGCTACAGTGTGTCTGAAAGGACAGGCAGAGGAGGAAGCTGTGTAGAAACTAACAACACAGAAGGCTTTGTGAGTAAAGAGATGGTCAACAGACAAGAGTACGTGATCTTACTGCTGAGAAGGAGATACTTTTAAAATACTTAAACAAATGTTTTTTCTTGCACTTCATTAACATTCTGACACAGCTGCAAGACTACCCCATGTGGAATCACTCTGCTATCTTTTTTTTTCTTCCCATGCGTTGAAGCTCAGTATTATTATTAAATAACTTCCATTCATGCGTTTTCCATACAACCCACAGTAATCAATTACGCTGATTCATAGGCAACGAAATCCAAAATTCTTCTATACCTAAAGTGTTTCTTAACGCTGAGAGAATATCCCACTTATCCAAGAGTACTCCAGATATAACTGATTTTGCAAACTTTCTAAAAACTGATGAAGTAGAACTATTTCCCCTGAAAAAAGGGAAATGGGAAAAGAAAAATCTGTAATGAAACATGAACAGTAAGATAAAGAAAGTGACTTTCCTGAGGAATGAAAAGGAATGTAAGAGATGAGATGATAATATTTTCATGCAAGCAATTAATTGTTACAGTAAGAAGAGCTACCCACTATCCAGAGTTGTATTTCATTTATACGGCTTTAAGAATTTTGTTGTTTCCATTTTTAAAAAGATTTTAAATAATGCCAATAATTAAGATGTCACTACACAGCTTACCCACCCACCCATCCTACAATTTCTGTGCTGTGATAAAATAAATAATAAATTTTTAACAAGCATACAAGAAAGCACTAGTCCTTTACATAAGAAAACACAAACCTTACTTGATATTTACAAGGTGTTTGCTCTAGCATATATAATGATCAGAAACACTAAGAGCCACTGGATTCTAGCACTGGAAATTGGTAAACTATCAATTGTTATGCGGGAGTTAAGAAAATGTAAGACTAAATGGCCTACCTTCACTGCCAAGAAGTTGAGACCACTTTCATGAGCCAAAGCTTTTGCTATCATTGTTTTTGAGCATCCAGGAGGTCCGTAAAGCAGCACACCTTTTGGAGGCTGAATCCCCATTCGGATGAAGGAGTCAGGATGTTTGAGAGGCCATTCAACTGCCTGCTTCAATTTCAGCTTGACATCGTCTAGTCCTCCTATGTCTGACCAAGATACCTGCAAAGCAGACCATTTCACTGAATTCAGACAATGGAGCAAAACTATTAAAAAAAAAAATGCTCTGTAGAACGCGTACTGGCTATTTCATGAAGTTGTTTTTAATGAATCTCTTCTTCAAAAAGCCCTTTTTAAACAAGAAGCAATTATTAACAAAGTCACACAAAGTAAACGGGATTAGACTTGCTTTATGCTGGTGGATGTAGGTAAAATATTTTGTATCTACCTCAAAAGTCGATAACAAAATATAGAAAAATAACAATAAAATGACAGCATGATCATACAGGCAGCAACACTTTGCGTGATCACTAGCAAAGTCACAACTCAGTTCTTTTGTTTTTTAATGGGATGCTGATGCAGAATTTGTAAATTACTTTGATGTCCTCCCTGAAGGAAAGGACTGTATGAGCTCAAGCTGGTTTTATTTATAGCTGCAGAGTAAGGCCCTGATCCCAGCTGTATAATCCCACTAAGCTGAACAGGACTGTTAGAAGTTTTGGGGGCTCCTCCACTTGCTGACACTATCACTCCCATACAGGACTTAGGCACTGGAGATTTGACTAGCAACTTAAAAACAAACATTCCTCCAAACAGACAAGTATCTACAGAAAAGAAAAACCACACACAAAAAGCAACACTCAAACCCAACTGCACCTAAATTTGCTCTGCTGAAGACACAAGACAAGCTTGTCAGGCATACGTCGGGACAGAACTAATACATCCTACCCAAAACAGCAGATGGATCTAAAACCTGCTACGCCTCTCCCCACATCGCTGTCAACGAGCCTGAGACTTTTACCCACATCCCCCGGCCTGTTCTTCATCCTGTCACCATCCATTCCCGTCCACTTCAAATATTAAACACGTCAAGACGCACCTATATCAAATGATCTTCTGCCTTAAAACACTCTTCCAAATATTAACTAGACATAAATCACCCTTCAGCTCTGGAAAGTCAGCTACATTTGAAAGGCAAGCAGAGTATTACTAAGAGGCAACGTATTGCCTTTCTCCTGACTTGAAAACTGATGTCACTCCTGGCTTGTCCCTATTGCTATATTCCTGATACCAGTACATAAAGTGGAAACTAAAAGTAGAAAGTCCCTGAAAGAGGCAATTCAGTCTACTACTAAAGTGGAAGAAAAAGAGCATTTGGCAGTGGTGCAAGCACTTTTTGTGTAAGTCCAAGCAAACTGCAAACCAAATAAAACTTCTCCTCGATTGTCAGTCTTTGACATAGAAGAAAATTACAAAGACAGCGGAGAGCCAACACCAAAGATCAATATGCATGGGCCAACCCCTCAGAAACATTCTGAGTTTAAAGGCTAACTGGAAGGTGAAGAGCTGCTGATCTGCTGCCTGTAGAACATCATCTCTCTCACACCAGGAATATGCTACAGGAACTCTAGGAAAAAAAAAAAAACCAACAAACAAAAACCTCTTTCTTTTTCTTAATGACCAGCAGCTTCTGGTTCTTAAATAATTATTTTATAAGCCTGGGGAAGTATGAAATACGTAGAGCTGGTCACCACTGCCTACTAAGAAGGATCTGAGGGCAGAGGGATCTGCCAGAGGCAGGATTCCCTTATGGAAAAAAGAAAAAAAAAAAAAAAAGAAAAACAGAAAAGAAATGCAAATTCAGTAAAGGTCAGAGCAAAGTGAAGACTGAGTCAGACACAGCAGAGTATCCCAGTAGCAGGGGGAGGAAAGGATTTTAGCAAGGGCATTACCAAAGCAGCATGCCACTTCTGGTAACTTGTAAGCCAACTTTCGCAACCTGCCAATATTCCCTCCCGAAGTGCTGCTTCATGCTACAAGCAAGCACAAATCGGATTAAAGGAATGGTAGCAAACACATGAAAACGGGCTGTGCACAGGTCTCTAGTCTTGAAAGGGAAGCGTTTGTTTGTATTCAAAAACAACAGTAAAGGGAAAAATTCCACAACACTGTGGAAAGGAAGAGGGGGACACAAGAGCATGAATTCCTACCACCTGACTTTGAGCTGGGTATCTTGGGCTACCAACACAGTCAAAAAAAAGAGAGAGAGTTCGTAGAGCAATTCAGCTATAGTACAAACTCTCTTTCAGAAGTCAGACAGGTGGTCTCACACCCAGTTTCTCTCTCTTTCCTTTAGAGGGAACATATGGCAAGGAGATGTCCAATTTAGGCACCTCAGTTAAGTGCTTAAAGGTAAGAAGAATCCTTCCTTCCCGCCTGAGTTTTCACAATAAGAGACAGAAATTCACCTGCAGATTTTTAATTACAATGAGGCAAACATACAAGTTTATAAAACGTGAAGACGTGTGTCAGATACCTCACTTGCATCTTGCCACTGTTCCACCCATGCAAACCACCCCTTTTCACTCGAATTTCATGGTTGAGTAACATAAACTCAGGACAGTTAATCCCAATCTTCCCTTAGTCTAAAAGCTGGTGTTTCCGAGTCAGATCTGAAACGGTATCAGTGTTTTAAATTTCATTTAAAAAAAATATCTATTACCTATCCCTACAACCCTTAATTCTACCTAGCAGCTCTGTAAACTGCACAGAACTAAATCTTGGCACTTTCAAACAACTTTTTCTTAGGGAAGAAGACATATAACATAAGCTCGTTCTCATTTTTCAGTATCAATCCTTACTCATATCTGGTAAAGCACGGACTAGTCATTCCTATCATCATGTCTTTCTAGCTAGACAAAGATTTTGACAAACATGAACAAGAACTTCTTAAAATGAATTAAGCCATCAGGAATTCCTTGTAACTTTCAGCAACAGAAGGCAAAATCCATTAGCAGTACTTTGCACACATACAAAAAGCCAGGGAGAAAACACCCACATGTTATTTTTACCCTCTTGCAAATATTCAGACTATTGCACAAGTCTTCTGAGGCATTATTCAAATGATTTTTTCAGACCGACTACATGTCATTTAACATCAACAGAAGCGATAGTACTGTACAGAAAAGGTGAAGTAGGGCCACCTTACATGAAGGTTGTTTTCAGTAATCTGGAGGCTTATTCTGATTTTGCTTACATTTAAAATTGGGGAGGCGAGGAAAGGGGGACAACTGGGTCAGGACATACAAACAGGGCCACTAAATGTGAGCTTGCCCGTATGAGTTAAAAAAAGAAAATAATTAACCAGTCAAAAATTCAGTTAACTTATTTAGAATTTCTGTAACAGAAGGTGTGGAATTCAAGCAGCAATGGTATTAAAAGCAAAAATAGCTAATAAAACACTACCTTCACATTCCAGTCAAGTCCTAAACAAATCATTTTTTTTTTCCTCATTTCAAAAGGATAGAGATAACTGGGGGGGGGGGGGGGGGGACACACCAAC
>NW_008824233.1:3612078-3644874 GCF_000699105.1 Pygoscelis adeliae | reverse complement strand
TTTTTTTTTTTTCCCATTTAAAAAAGGGAAGAGAAAAGGGGGGGGGGGGGGGACAACAGTCCACCAACGATAAAACACTCAAAAGTAAGAATTCTTTTAGATTCATATAAGCTTGGAAGAACTAGGTGGATTGTTTTTGTACACAAATCCTCAGTAATTTCCCAACTGCAATTATCACAAATTCTAGTGTGTACATTCGGACAGCTAGCTACACTTTTTACCTGCACACGAACTCAAAGGAAAGGTCTTGCAACCTAAGCAATGAAGTGTGATATTCTGTCACTGTGGAAATGGTTTTAAAGACTAGCCTTGGGGCTGAGCTTACACATACAAAGACAGTGCTCTGCTACAGTGTGTAAGACACCAAGATTTCATTTCTGCCATAATCTTTAGCTCTCCCCAGGTCAACAGAGCTCAGAATATGATGCAGAGCAGCAACTCCCCAGAGGTTGTTAAGCAGCAGCAATAAAGAAATAAAGCAGACGTGCAAAGGATGTCTCATCCAGAACCTTTTGGCTGTAAAGACACAAATCTGAGTGTTGAATTACAGTAAAGGGAGTGAAACAGGCAAGCAAAACCCATAGCACTCTACAAAAATTTCAGACCGACCCATAGGAGAGGGAGGAATGGCAACTACAGTGCAACTCTCCAAAGAACTGAAGTATTAACTTCCTGATTTATAACGTGCATCCCCTCTCTCCTAAATCCCTGCTGCAGAAAAAGCAGCCTTCTAAAAAGGTTGTAACACACAGCAAAGTTCAAGAAAGGTTCTGTAAAAACAGAAAACAAGATGCTATGTGGAATCGGGCAGGCAAGTATTTTGCATTTGCCTTGGTCACAGCCAACGCACAGGGCAATCCAGACACAAGTGGAAGGACAAAGGAATGCAGAAAGGAGGAACACACAAAAAAGCACGTAGTGGCACCTCCACCTCCAACAGCTCCTCCTGCACACAACCTCACTTTCTGTCTACTGCCCTAAACTCACTTCATTTTGGTTGTTTTTCCCACCAGTAATTCTGAATATGCTTGGAATAAGAAAAGAACATAAGAGCTTAATGACAAAAACCTTCATAACTAGCTTGTCATAGAGCACTTTTCAGCAGCAGACTGCAAAGCATTCTATAAAGGTTATCAAATACCCTCAGACACCAAGAAGTAAAGTGACTTGCCCGAGGCCATCTAAACAAGCCACTTCTAATGTATCTCCTTGTTCTTTAGCTACTACCCCAGGTATACATATAATGAGTTTTTTCCAGGTTTGACTTAAGACAAAAGACTGCAACAGAGCAATTGAGCCTAGTAGCCTTCGAAACAGCCAAGCAGCTAGTACTCAATTCCAGGACCTAAAAAGCAAAGACTGATTTGAAAACTACATTTTCTTTACAGCTTTCTCAAAGTTCCGCAGCTTTCAGAGATCAAGCTCTGTGTTGATGAAACAAGTAATTATTTTCATTCAATATCAGAGGTGATACCAGCTTCAAAAAAACCAACAGCCCATAAATAGCAAAGGTGTCATGACTATAAGGGAAGGAGCACTTCCACAACATTCATTTACTTGTGGCTTTATTTAGAAGTTACTTTGAACTCTTCTCATTCAGTTGACACATGGTTACTGCAAAGCAGTGAAATGTGAAAAGAAAAAAAAAACACCACCATCTGAAAAATAGAAAGTTAAAAATCACAGAAGTCTCAGTTTAATTCAGCATGTACATCAACGGTTTTACTTGTAACTGACTGCATAGCCCAAAAGTTCCATCCACACCAAGGGGGCTGCCGAGTGAACAATATGTCTGCAATAAACAGCAAAAAAGTGGATATTGTTAATATAGCTCAGACTTCTGTCTTCTCTTTGGAAAAAATCTTACAGCTGATCATTTATTTAGTGTTTGAAGTTATTTTCAGCAAGGATTTTTTAGATGACAAATAGTGTTAAAGTCAAACTTCAAAACATGAAGGAACATAACCCCTGATTTTCTAACAAATTTACCCACACAGTTAACTGCCTAGCTGGATAGCTTCTGGGGCAAGGAGAGCGGGGGAAGAAAAGCCTATCCTTACAGACAGAAAGTATCTAGAGATTAATCAGTACAGGATGATTTCACAAAATACTATGCACAAAGATACATTAGCCAGGAAAAACAAAAACCACAACACAACATTTTTAGGTTTCTTAAAGAAAGCCGGACTCCTATCTGATTCATGCTTTCTTTTTCATTTCATGCACACCCAGCTATCATTTTTACATTTTGATAAGAATGCAACGAAAGGTGTAAATAAGGCAGTTTCTGTTGGTATAAATTACTGCAGAGCACGTAAGTAACGTATCACAGCCCTCTTTACCATGGCCAGCAGCCAACTAAGTAAAGCGTTGAATGGTAAGTGGCCCAAGTCCACTGACTGAAAGCACTGTATTGAAAAGAGGGGTAAAATAGTAAAGAGGAAGAACTTATTATAGAAATTAGGAGTATTAGCATCAGTTCTGTGGCAAGCAAGTAATTTTAAGGTTTCCCCACAGGTGTTGCAGGAGTAGACATTCAAGCATAACAATATTAAACAGCAAAGCATTCTAGGACACAGCATCATCGACGCAAGATGATGGCAACTAATTAATGGCTCTGCAGTAGCATTCATTTGACTTCTTAGATACCTGGTTTCTACCGAAACCACGTGCTTCAGCATCCAATTGCTTGCCAACGTTAGTGCAATCAAACACACAGCTTCAACCAGAGCAGTTAAATACACAAATCTAATCAGAGTGGATTAGACTGAGACATACCTAAAAATCATTACTAGAAGCATGCAACTTAAAATGTTGCATACTCTTCTTAAAAAAAGGTATCCAAGGAATTAGAAGCTACGTTTTTTGCTACAATCTGTGTTCCAAACAACAAATCAACCATGTAAATTCTCTGGATAACAGTACATCAAATACTAAATGACTGGCACTCAGACACTAACAATCGGCTGAGAGTAAGACATACATATTTGATAATAAAGAGCAAATTACACTAACCTAAGTTTAATAACAACGATAAATAGATTTTTTTTTTATTTCTTTTTGCTTGTGCATGTCTATAAGCTACACAGTGGTCACATTTCTTAAAATAGCTACACTGTGCTAAAGTACATGAATGAGTTTCAGATGTTTGCAAGTGTTCCTGCATCACATCCCAAGCCCCCAGCAGGCAGCATAACCAAGTTCCTTCAACTAACTCGTGGACTTGAGCTGACTTAGGGCACTTCCCCACCTCAAATACAAATGGTAATGGAGTAATTAGCCTTGAGGGTGGTGGTGTTACAATGCTGGATTTATACCACCGTGACTTTCATGGACAGCTATGTCAGTATTTCCAAATATTCAGGCTGCTTCTGAGCATGCACAGGTACGTTCACATTGGTAGGCAGGTAGTTCTGCAGCCCAAAATAATGGTTAAACTGAATTCTAGCATCACCTCCTTTGGTAGGTGATGTGGGAGGACACAAAATCTGTTGCAGCTGGTACTTTAGATTCCACTTTAAACTCACCCCAGGCAGACGGCCTGAAATTTACCCTACATCTTCACAGAATATGCATTATTTTGTAAAAATGCAGGTCCTGTCAGCACAAAAGGAATCTGCATTATGTTGCTACCTTCCCTTCAACAAAGGAATGAATTTCAGTAGTGTTCCAGTGACTCAGCTGGTGTTTAACAAATAAAAACAAGTGACAATCAAGGAAGCTACTGGCAGGATGGTTTAGTGGACAACAGGAACCTGAGTAGTAGGTTGACCTGGATTCAGAACTGATTTCCTGCAGTAATTCCAGACCTTGCTTCTACCTGTCTTTATCATGCTGTTTAGCAGCACTCCATCTAGCTCCAAATGGATTGGTATTTCTAAAAGGCACAGCACAGTGATAATGATGCGAGCCCAAGAGTCAGTAGCACAATGAGCAATGAGAGAACTAATAACTCATGTTCTCAGCAGAACTAATTAGTCCTTGTGGATATTGATGCCACTACAGCATTTCCAGGAAAAGCTGTCTGGGGCCAGCCCAGGCATTTCCATTCAGCACTTCAAAGCACAGTGTGGACTCTTAACAAGCCAAGTACAATACCCAAACTGGCTGTGTGCAGCATCCTGTTCACAGATTTTATTTCCCATTCCTATAGTTTGGGAATAAGGGTCTACAGTTGTGCGATCTAATTCCCAGATGACTCATCTTCATGCAATGAGACATAAATGTTTTCTTCTAGGGGTCGAGGAGCTGCTGAGAAACACCAGCACAACGGCTCGCAGAGTCAAGATTTAGTAGGATTAAATACAACATTTTCTTTTGCTGAATCTTCTTAAGCCAGATCAGAGTCTTCTTAAACCAGATCAGTTCCCCAGCCCAAATTATGTTGTGTCTGCTACTGAACTACTATAATACATAATTGAGAGCGCAGTGAGCGGGGTAAAGTTGAACCTGGCACTGCCAAAAAAACTGTTCATGTAACGACAGCCCCTGATGAGTAACTGCTTGGCAGTGATAACCTACCTACAGTATCTAATTCTGCCCTCAGGTAAAACCATGTAATGTCACATGTAGAATGCAGAATTAGTCAACTGCTTTACATAAAATCACAGCAATCAATCTCTTCACAGCTTCGTTTCAATACACTTTGGTTACAAATGCTTAAGTTTGTCTCTGCTTTACAAAAGGCTCCAGCTTTCACAGCTGTTCAGGATCTGCTTTGAGCAAACATCTTAAGAGTTTTACTCCATTAACCCACCCAGCAGATAAAACTACAGATCAGGAGATATGCTCCTGCACTACCAACTCTTCCTAAAGCATTAGGAACTTAAGTTTCTGTAAATAGGTCTTCAAAATTATAATTAAATAAACAAATATGCAAACAAAAAGATGATGCACAACATTTATTGGTAACTTGAGGCTTCCACTTCACAAAATTCCTCTCTTTTGGTAGGGCATTTCAACGCCTAACTGCAACTCTTAATGTGGCTCTAACAATGTTGCTAGCGTATTGCAAAAAATAACTTACTTTTGGCACATCAACTGCCACCTCCCTCATGGCGCTGGGCCTGACATCATTCATCCCCTGCAGGAAGTCATTGAAAGCAATCATCACTGACCCAGCCACCTCGTTGTCTAATAGGTTAGGTCCTTTCCCCAGTGCTCTCCGCAATGCGTACAAACCTATTAAAAAGAAAAAATCCATGGAAATATGTAGACTTCCTCCTGGTTCTCACAAACGTAGAGTGTACAACACGCAAACACACAGCAGCACTGAAAAGGAAATGATATTCAAAAGAATGTCTCAACGCCGGGCCTTAACTAGATCAAAGAACATGCAAGAGACTTCTGATGAGAGAGCAAGAAAAAGGGGATTTAATGACCACAAACAGAATATAAACCAAATCTGTTCCAAAAGACAGAATGAAACAGCCTTGCCCCTGTGTTCCTGGAGATGAAGCTAACGGGGCAAAACCTCCAAACGTCCATACATTGACCCAAACAGATTTCTAAACCACAGAGGAAGAGGGATAATGAATATCCAAGGCAAACGTTAAATCAGCTCACATAAGACATCTGCAACCTTGTCCATTCCTCTATTATTAGGACTGTGTTTTTCAAGCTGCTCTTAAAAACAAACTGATGAGATTTCTTTTACTTTCATTGGAACCCTATTTTGCTATCTAGTAAGATGCCAGATACCTATATTTTTCTTGATCTGCAACAAACGTTCCCTGCAACACTCAATAGCTCTTCATTCTCTTCACCGATCACACTTTTCAAATGCAGGCATAGCTTTTACCTTCTCCTTTGTTTGGCCAAATCACTCGCATACAATACCTATAAATCTCGATACTAATTCCTAGCTTCCCCCTATAATTCAATTCTTCAAAAGCCACACAAGTCCCACCCACTCGCACATCAATACATCAATACTCCTTGGGCAGGACCAAGCGGTACCATCTGCAGCTCCCAGGCATTCCCCAGGGAGAGCAACTATGGCCCCCGTTGCGTGCCCAGAAGCATCGTGGTTTTCCCACTGTATAATTACGCCTTTTAAGGTCTAATATAATTTGGAGTTCTACTGCTTCTTCTTCCAACCCTGTTCTGTGAACTGAAACTGTTAAATATGTGATTTAGTATATTATTACGTGATGAGTATAATCTTGTATACACACATCCACACACGTGCAGATATGTAATATAACCTGTCACGTGTTACAAAAAAGTGAGGCAGTTAGTACACCAGTTCGTCTTGCATGACCATAAAAAGACAAGCATTTGTTAAATCTTTTCTGTAGTTAACCAAACAAAACATCAATTAGCGCTACATGAAAGGACAATAAAAGGGATAAGCCGTTTCTGAAAACAGACATGGTTTTAACTTTCAGCGGATTGTTGTCTTTTTTTCTACCAAGGCATTGGTAGATGTGGACATGCAAAGTTTCTGACAATGACAGGAATTCTGCATTTCCTACAATATATACAGCGTGTGAAGAGATATAATATCTCCCCTGTGAAGCAGTACAGCTGGTGTCTCTCCATAAACTGCCAATTATGGCAGAGTCTGAGCACCTGCATTCAATACCCAGGCTCTTAATACAATAATGAAAAAAAAAAAGTTTGTAATTCAGGTTTCCCCTTGCACAGAACATCCAGAACTAATAAGATATATAAATAAAAACATTCCATGAGGCCAAGGAGAAAAATGAAAATCTGGTCACCAGAGGACAAGTATAAAATATAACTGACTCATTTTAACAACCCAGACAATTTTCATGTTATTCCTCCCCCCCTTCTTCCTTCCTCTGAAACAGTTCATTTTAAGCAAACAAAAAACTTAAGCAAGAAAACATAGATTCACCCCACCCAGATTTAAAATTTACATCCAAACAAATAACAAACTTGACATCTCATTCTAGTGTCACTGCAGCTAACACTTTGGGGTGTGGGAGCAGGTATTGGGGTTGAGTCCTACATTTTCTTTTTGGTGAAGTCAATTCACATGGCACTCTCACTTTAAAAGAAATGAAAGAACAAATAACATAGCATGAAATTAAGACATAGAGAAAGCAAGTAACTGATAAAGATCTCTGCTCCTCATTTCTATACATACGTGGTCCATCAGGTACCAGTTTAGCCCAGTGCCCATGTGATGCATTTTAATCGTGTCATGGTTATCTTTTTTTCATGACATGAGGAATTCTTAAAAACAAACAAGTTTATTTTAAAAATTGAGAGACAACAGCACATAAAAATGCCCAAGGAGAATACCGCTTTTAACGATCAGTACTGCCAGTGCTACTAGGAGCATGAGTGAAATTTCAGTCCTCAGCAGTAGGTTTGAAATGCAACAGCCTTGATCCAGAACAGGAATAAAGAGGTCACAGCTTTCCAAACAAAGCCTGAATTCATTTCAGCATGTGCACGCACACGCCACTGCACAGGTCAGCATTTAATTGAAACAATGTTTTACATTAAAACAATAATAAAAAACAGATTGAAAAAGAAAGCATGATTCTTCCTGTTTCCTCCTGTTATCATAATCATTCTTTCCTGCACTTCAGATTGACCTCTAACCGGAGGGGGCTGAAAAGTCTTACTAACAGGAGAAGGATACAGCCAGTGGCTTGCCAGAGGCAGAAAAACACATCCTTGTCTTGAGACACTGAAAGATGTATTTAGTGTAAGGAAATGCAAGGTACGGTGCAAAACGTGCTGCCAGAAGCAACGCAGAGGCAAAGGAGGTGAAACACTACAGCAAACCCAAGTTTATCACTACAGAAGTTATAACGCAGATAAACTGAACATTCAGACGTAGTACCCCAGAAAACATTGAGCATCTCAGCTTAGCTGTTGGGTATCTTTCGCATGGGAACATTTTGGTTTGAGTCTATGTCATTGCTGTAAACTGACTGAGCACAGCATTTGTTTCAGCTTTGCTCGCTCCCTTTCAGCTGCTACTTCATTCTCAAGGATTAATGAATATCAATAGCCTTTTGGCAGCGCCTGACGAGGCTCAGAAGTGGGCGAGTAGGTTTTCACCATTTTGTTCCAGCGCGAGTCCTGCATGAGGGGAGGAAGGACGCAGATGTATTTAGCCTGCCATGTGGTCACTGGGACTGTTTGCACAGGCATGGGCTACCTATTTCGAGTAAAGGGATACATGACTGGTCCCCTAGAACTACCCTATGCAGAGTAGAAACTTAACTCGGAAGGCAGCCTCTGCAATAGTGAACAACACTGATTCTCAGTGGTGTATAAATGGAAAAACCCAGTTTAAAAAAAGAAAAAAAAAAAAAAAAGAAACAAGCATAAGTCATGCATGATTACAAACAATGGAAAATAAACAATTTGTTCCAGTCCAGCAACTGTGTGCTCTACCTCACCAACTCATCCTGTCTGTCTAGAACAGAGGAAGCTAAGTGGACAGAGGGGAAGAAAAACAGCAGAACGCCCTGTCCTGGTACAGATGATCCTTCTTTGGTACCAGGCTATGCATGAGGTCGATAGCATTGTTTCCCTGTAAGATTTTCTTGCTCATAGCTTGGCTAAGTGTTAGATCATAATCACAAATGTCTGAGCCTAAAAATGGACTCTACAACAAGTAACAAGCGATAAGACAAGAGGAAACAGCCTCAAGTTGCACCAGGGGAGGTTTAGGTTGGATATTAGGAAAAATTTCTTCACCGAAAGGGTTGTCAAGCATTGGAACAGGCTGCCCAGGGAAGTGGTTGAGTCACCATCCCTGGAGGTATTTAAAAGACGTGTAGACGTGGTGCTTAGGGACATGGTTTAGTGGTGGACTTGGCAGTGCTAGGTTAACGGTTGGGCTTGATGAGCTTAAAGGTCTTTTCCAACCTAAATGATTCTATGATTCTATGACACTGCTATATTTGTCAGAGTCTGTATATAATTATACACTACTGTAAATAGAAAACATCCACTCTAAACAACAAACACATATACTTTAGGTTTCAAAAACAGAATATACACAACACTTGAGGAAATGAACTGAACAAAACAAAACTGTTAATCATGCATCTTTCACTGCCCATCAGCTATTTCTTCCACAAATCCATCGTGTCTGGAATTACTCTTCCAGAATCCTAATACCAGAATTTGTAAGTAGCTTCAAAGAAATTGTAATCTTCTTGTAAGATTGTTTACAAAAGGAAATGTTTCTTCTTTCCCTGTTAATCTGGCCGTTTCCCTCCCAAATTATTATGGCCAAACCCAGAAGACGCATACCATTTCTCCCTGTGACAGCTGTCAGATCCAACATGACACTCTCCTGCATGGCTGGAAGCGGAATGCTCAACAGGGTATGGAAAGATTTCAGCTTCCTAATGGCACTGGATGGGGCATCTTCCTCTACTTCTAGTTCTTTACATATTACACCTCAAAATTTAACAGTATTATGCATAGAAAAAGCATTTCATATAACTTAAAATCAATTTTGAACTTTAGAAACCATAAGAGGAGCATACCTGACTTCACAGGCAATGGATACAAAAGATATTCTAGTGTTTAATATTTTTGAGATAAGGAGCTCTTTTGCTTTATATTTGACAATTTTTAATCAGCATGGCTTTCTCCATGACAACAATCCCAAAATTATACTAGGAAATCTTTTATAGATCTTCAAGTATCATATACTACAAATCACATGTATTCTTGAACATATCATAGCCTCATAAACAAAGGGAGTTTATAGCACTTCATTACATCAGGATATTGGATGGTCAAATCTAAGAAAAAAAATAGAGAACATATGTATGTATGTATGTTGTTTGCAGTTACGCATAAATATACAATAAGACACAGACAGCCTGTTTGCCTAGCAGCCGGAAGCCTCACCATCACCTGGTAAGGACCACTGCTCCATAGAGAATGTCCCACAGACACATCCTCCCCTGTTCAGTCAATCTTTCATCCTGTGCAGACCCAGCAAACCAGCTCTCCTACCCATCACAGTGAGACAGCACTAGTTTGTAACAAGAGCAGCTGCCATGAGCACTGAGGGACAGCAGGGATATGTCCAGGCAAAGGCTCTTTTTCCCTTTACTCCCCACATAAAATAATGGAACAACAGCACCAGGCAAGCACCTGATGACTGCAGACCACTAGCAAGCTTTCCTCTAGCCTGGGGACAGGAACCACCATTCACAATACATGAAAAATTCAGATGTGCTCTCCCATTTGCATCCTAAGAAACTTCTACAATTTGGAGGGGGTTTTGGTGTGTTTTGCTTGGTTGGTTTTTTTGTCTGGTTGGTTGGTTTGGTTGATTTTATCTTTTATTTTTTCCCAATGTACGTAAGTATGGAATCAAACACACCAATAAATTTACCAAGGAATAAAAAAATATCCATGGACCAGACTCCTATAAATATACTTTTAAACTTATTTCTTTTTTATTTAATCTGTATATAAAACGCATGCCTATTTAGAAAAATTGTCAGGAAGCAGAAACCCTTACTTTTGCTCTTGAAACCATATTCTGCAATCTGTCTTTAGCTGCCAGCACTATATGGGAAAATCCCTGAAGAACTTTCATATACTGTTTGCACAGGAAGGATAATGCCCTTAAATCCCTTGTAACCATAACATTGCAAATTCACTCGGCTAACCTGAGCACTAATCTACTGTAGGGATTATGTACGCGATTTATAGTCCTTCGTGAAGAGCATTTGCTGGAACATGTCTATGGAGCTGACTAAAAGTTGCTGAGAGGTATGACAGGGGAGGGAAAGGAAGGAAAGAGGAACTGTATTTTCAAAAATTCTTTCATGCAGGAAACAGTTTATTCACAGATCAGGTACACACACATCATTTATGCTAAGACAATGACAACGGAGGGAAATAAGGAATACCAGACTGCCTGTTTTTAGCCTGCTCTCGTATGTAAATGTACCTAAGCTAAGGTTAGTCATACACGTGTTAGAAGAAAAATAAGGACCACCAGAATAGCAAGCAAGAGCAGGAAGACAAGAAGCAATAGTTGGTGGCTAAATGCCAGTCTAATTGTAATTAGGAATGTTGTCAAGTCAGAATATAGCTAAAAGTTCAAGTCAGGAGACCGATGAAAACTTTGCCCGAAAATATTTAAACTCTGTCCACCAATAGTAGCTATTCATTCTACACACAAATGCCTACTGCTAACTGATTTTACTCCTGAAGAACTAAAACAGACATACAAATTAAGCTACGCTTCATCAGAGGATCTTTTATCAGTTAAACGAAAGAACTAAGACTGCTTTCAGATCCTAAGTTTGCCATTATATATTCCAGGAAAACATTTTACCTGGAGCCTGAGAGGGAGTCAGAAAACATTGAACTTTTCTCCTATAGTACCATTTCTACACAAATAGCTTGTCTGAAGTATAGCTGATGCTAGCTTATTCAGAAAAAAGCACAGCTATGGAAAACATCATTTTTTACTCGGATACTGAGAAAGCGTGCAACTTTGCAACCTGAAGATAAAAATCTACTCTGAACGGGTTCGTCTGGATCTTTCTAAAGCCAGCAGAGCAAGATGGAGTGAAATGAATCGTAACAGCCCTTCCCTATGTACTATGAGGGGAACAAAACTCCTACAGATTTTTAGTACGGAAAGAATTGCGCCTCAAATGTATTTGAAACAGAGTCTATTACCATTGCTGTTCAAGTTACGTGTGAAACCAGACTCAGCACAAAAGCTGAAAGGAAAAAAAATGCATACCAATTGCTTCACAGAGATGACACTGTACTTGAGCTCCAGATGTTCCCATATTATGGTCACTCAAAGAATGTAAGAGCAAGCCAACTGATTAAACAAAATTTGAAGAGAACTAAGGAGAGAAGCGTTATCCAAAATTCAAAAGATATCTGAATCTAGAAACACAACTGTGTCAAATGAAATTCTGCCTAAAACAAGACAAAGTGGCATAAGTGAGTATCAGACACATCATGAAAAAACAGAACAGAGAACAAAATGAAAAACGATTGCCTTTCCAAAATTAAAAAAAGTTACTAAAGGCTTCTTAAAATGTAATACACCTTTCAAACAAGTAATTTCCCAAAAAGTATGCTTGTATCTTGGAGAAAAAAATAGGTTTAGTCCAAATATATAATTCCAATTCATAACTGGAGCCTGCTCCAGAACCAGGAAATAGAGTAATTTTCTGCATCACAAGGAGCCAAGTCTGAATCACCTGCGATAATTTAATGCCAGGTTACTGGAGGGCTGCAGTGAACATGAACTCTAAAACACCGCAGTGCTGGTCAAGCAGTAACAGTGAGCATGGTTATCCTATTTCTGCTGGCAGGAGGTGGAAAATTAGAAAAGACATGATGGGAGAGGAAGAAGGAAGCGTGTAAGTCTGCAGAATACCTTTCAGTTAGCAAAATGCCAGTTAAGATGAATGACTCTGTGTACTGCATGTTGTATTACCAAGAAGAAAGTCCACAGATTTGCGAAACCCTTCTCAGAGATTAAAGGTCAGGAAGTTGTCTTCAGTTCTTAGATGTGCAAAACCTTTAAAGTTAACACAGGAGAGCAAGTAGCTCGGATCATTGTAGAAAAAACCCCAAACCTATAGAATAACTTAAAAGATAGCAAACTGCAGAGTGTCTTCAAAAATCAGTTTAGCCTAGGTTAAATCACTTTCATTCATTCAAAGGTGCTATACCGACAGCTGAGGATTTCTTCTGTTGCTGCAGGAATAACATTGCCTGGCACACGGCTCTCATCCAGCTTTGCATCCAGGGAGCTGAAGCCCCTGAGGGACGCAAAACCCGATAAGCAGAATAGCGACTAGCACACCACTCCTGTCAATGTGACTTAGGGCTGGGTTACCAACATTGTGTTGATTCCCAGGTCCAGAAACTAAACAGGGACCACACAGAACTGTCTGTTCCCACCACAGCTTGGCCAACGACCCAGCCCAAGACACTATCTGCCCTAAATTTATTCTGTTCTTAAGCAAAATGACATAATGCTAAATTTTCAGGATCTGCAAGCTGAGTAATGACGTTCTGACTGCCGTTCCACAGCCCACCGGTCTGCACAGGTACGGCTGCAGCAACGCGGGCTACTCTGGTGTCCTGCACCCCCTCACCCTTCAAACCAAACAACTTGTTTTGGGGCTGACCCTCCAACCCATTCAAACGCAGAAATTTCTATATCCATTGCCACACATGAATAATATCATTTCTTCTGTACTGCTCAAGCTGCAGAAGCAAGAACACAGTGCCTATCTGCCATGAAGGTTAATTTAAAATATTAAGGACGGTTATTGATCAACTCTTCCGAAAATATTTATATAAGCAGGAAACAAAGAATATCAGCAGACAGAATGGGATGTGCTTTAAACAGATTATTAACTACTCAACCCACAACTGTGTATATGAAGTCAGCAATCCCATCATCCAATTAACTGCAAGCCAGTTTCAGATAAAAAC
This sequence comes from Pygoscelis adeliae, assembly GCF_000699105.1. NCBI lineage: Eukaryota > Metazoa > Chordata > Aves > Sphenisciformes > Spheniscidae > Pygoscelis > Pygoscelis adeliae. The sequence goes on along the minus strand of NW_008824233.1, from coordinate 3,631,431 downwards.
ACACTTAAAATTAGTTATGATGAAAACCAAAAGTTCACATGCCCTGACTGCAGTAAGTGCAACGTTCTCCATACAAAAACAAAAATCAAGTACCATTACAAAGTGGAAAAAAAAAAGGCCAAAGATTTTATATAAGAAAAAATAGCTACAAAAAGCAACATAACACGCACCAGCATCTCTTTAGAGAGGCAAACAGTGCAAGACTTTTTCTCTCTCGATACAAAGGCGGTCACACTAAGGAAACATCTGTGCACTCAGCGTATGCAAAGACACAGGGAAAAAGAAGATTCAGAAATTTTGCTATCACATCAGAATGACACTGAACCAAAGTAAAAGGGTGAGAATCTAAGCCTACACAGCTAAAATAACACAATTTTTGTGGAATCTTAGGAAAGTAGTTGAACTATTTTAAATGTCTAAGACAGCAATTCTAAAACCAATTCTGACTTGTCTTTGCCCCACAAGACGTTGAGGGGAGGAAATCCCAAGAAAGAGGGCAAGGGATCCCACAGACAAGAGTAAGGTCAACACACTCCACCCAGTCTCAAGCATGTTCCTTCAAGCTGCTCAGCAGCATCCAGATGTAGCCACTTCTGCACGAAAGCCATCATTCTGAGTTAGTGCTCGAAGAAACAATCAAAAACCATATGTTACAGTCGGAGTCCAAAAAAGCCACATTGCTTTGTTATGCGTGCGTGCAAGCAAGGACGCATTTGTTCATAACCTGTTAAGACAGCAAACTAGGTCAATTGCTTTGGTTTAAAAACAGCTTCTGCATTAAAGGACCCAACTTTAAAATTACAGAACACAGCACTAACTTAAAAGTCACGAACACTGAAGATGGGGATTGGATTTTCTTGGTCTTCTTACACCATAAATTAGCATGATGGAACACAGTGTCAGAAAACTCAATTGTTCCAGTCCAAAAATTAATTTGTAGCTTTACTTCTGTATTGTGTCTGGACTTTTCAGTGCATTTCAAAATCCAGTGTTCTGCCATTTCTGCAAAAATGTCTCAATTTCATAAGAATACATTTTTTTGGTATTGACCATCTGACTATACATGTTATTAATCTTCCCAAAAAAACCCCACATTTTCTACATGACCTTTTCATAAAAAGGCAAGCGGTCTTTCCCACCTCATTTTGAATGTCCCATGGGAACCAGTATTCAGTTAGAGAATGCAATAGCAGATTGTTTGCAACAGCATAGTTTCAATCTTTTTCCATGCTACAAAAAAAAAAAAAAAAAAGTAACAACATAGACATGGTATTTTCAGTCACTTTCCATAAGGGAATAAAATAACTATAGCATGTCAAGCAGTGCTTTCCCTTTAAAATCTGTAACTGCAATCAGTTAATTTGAAAATAAACCAAAAAACACCCTGCAAAGCAAACAATCCCATTGCCTTGGTCATCAACTGCCTTTGTCAAAATCTACACTTTCAACAGTGTCTCAGCCCACATTCCTACACTTAGGATTACAATCCAAGAAAAATATTTACATTTGTTGTACACCCCCAGCAGAACTCAGGTCCAAATCGTGTTGGGAAAGGTTCAGACTGAACCTTTATGGCTTAAAGAAAGGATAGATATTCTTGATGCCCTAACACTAGGATGTTTCATCAAGACCGTGACTGAGCTGAAATGAAGAGCTCGGACTTGAGATACAAGGCTGAGAAGCCCCATATTGAACGCAGCATTTGTCTAATTGAAAGACCAGTCAGAGGCTGGTCCTCAGGGCGCACAGAGACTCACTGTTAATCACATTAGATCACATTAGCCCAAACGGCTCACGTTTCCTGCAGGTGGCCAGGCTACCAAAACTGCAGAAGCTGAAGGGGAAAAAAAACCCCACAAACCATATAGATCTAACGAAGAAACATTCCTGGGTTTCAGGGGAATTTACTTCCCCATCAATTACAGGGAAAAACAAAAAACCTAGGAGCCAGCCCTTCAATCGCCTAATTTTTTTTATTTTTCTTTTTAATGCAAGTGGATTGCAGAAACTCTTTTTTGGGTCGTAAAAGATATAGCAGAAAGTTTCTCAGCTCCAACAAAAGCCAAGTACAGTATCCCCCTAAATAACTTATAATTTTACAGATCTAATATCTACATATAATCAATATACAGAGCTATCGATTAAACAGTGTAAGGACTCTCCATCCTAGCTGTATTATGCATCAGAACGCAGGGGTAATAAAAGGGCCAAATGAATACCATAGACAATAAGATCTCCAAACAACAAGACTCTTAAAATTATGAACAGAAGACGACAGACCATATCACATGTCTATGCAAGTAGCTTCACAGATTCAGCAGAGTAATGCTGATTCATACTGGTCAAAGATGTAGCTCAATTTCTTATTTCTGTAACAAGCTCAAGCCAGTGAACCGTTATAATCCTAAAGGCTAAGCAAGGCGATACCTTTAACTGTATTACAATCAGGCAATTTAAAAAAACTTTGAGGCAAAACAAAGTGATTAGTGCTTCTTTCACAGAAGTCTCCAAGTTTCAGTGGTTGCAATGCAGCATCCTCACTGGAACCAAACAGATGTTATTGCAAGAGAGACCACTATTTAAACAAAGACATTTGTTCTTCCTCTCCTCATGATGCTATCTTATCACAGTCCAAGTGTTTTATATCAGCACACTGAAATTATGTGTAATGAACAAGGATGTTCAAGATAAATTCTAAGAGTTACAAAGCAAATACTTCCTTTCTCTGTAAACAATATTCTTGAAGAAATCAAGCTATATTTATATTCACCCTCTTGAAATGCTACAGGCAGCCATAGAAGGATAAGTTTATAATAAATTGCTATATTTGGAAACCTTTGTTGCTAAGCATCTTCTAACATTCAGTACAGTTTATACCATTCATGTCCCTGCTACATAATTAACATTTCATATGTTTTTCAAAAAAAAAAAAAAAAAAAAAAAAAGCGCAGTGCTTATCTTTGTTGTTAAATTAAAACCATTATAACTTTTTAGGTAATTAATAAAAGACCATGTGGCCAATTAATTAAAGCAGAAGCAACAAGATCTCAGGGGCATACAAACACTGACATTATATGCAAGGATATGGCAGAGTCTATCTTCTAGACACTGCCTCTGCTTGAGATAAAACAATTCAGAAGGCAGCTGTTCACACTAAAAGGTAGTCTACTAAATAATTTAGGACACAGTAGACCTCTCCCAGTCTTAAGAATATGACTTTCTCAGCTGCACACATAACTAAGCCCTTTTCTTGTCAAGAATTCTGTGCGTATGAATCCCTCAGAGGGTACTCAAGTCCTCAAGGGTCTACCACGAGGAGCCTGTTGCAAGCTGATGTCCACAGGATGTGGTCCAGTGCCCATCAAGGTATTTGCAGGTTTTCCATACTATGCTGTTAACCTAAACGAAAGCATGCAGTTAATTGGGGAAATCACAAGCATATTGCTAGGCAGAAGAGAATCACACCAAATCCCAATTTCTCCAATGTAGTCACTACAGATAATGTAACCTCGAACAGAGATGAGGTACACATTCTGAAAGCATTGCATCTAAGCTAGTGATACTTGCCATGTTAGAAATACCAGTTCTACTTTCAATTTTGCTGGAACGACCATAGTTACTTGTAAAACAGACAAATACCGCTTGCTCAACATGCAAGGGGGGATACAAGTACTCTGCACAACAATTAAGGCTGAGATAGATACACATACAGAGCTGATGCCTGTCACCCTGTTGTCAACTCTTGCAACAATACTGCAAGCTTCATGGTACCTAGCATTTTTCCTATAAAGTCACAAAACTTTGTGGTTTTATTTTGTGAGAAGCTAGAACTGTATCTTTAGTAGAGGAAAAGAAAGTATTGGAAGAAAAACACACTAATATCTTAAAAATTTAGCAGATCAAATAAAACCACTCTTAACTGATTATTATAGCCATCTATATATAAATATTTCACAAATGTTTGGTCATAATACCCTGTTTGGGAAAGTCCAGAGCACACTGCTCTGGACACACAGATTCTCCATGTTTCTTGTCCACCTTTCTTCTCCTTGCCCATTCCAGCATACACCACACCACAATTCTGTACACGCCATATACACAGGGGCCTAGAAACATTCAGCGCAAGCTGAACATTAAAGGCTCCTACAACGTCCTAATGACTTGCATGAAAATGCACAGAGTTGCTGAATAGAATAGAAAACTTGCCTGTCTGACCCCAGAAGTACCACTAAGCAATTCTTGCACCAGAGAACAAACAACTTCTGCCAAGAAACCAGTTGCAATATGTTTAACTCTACAATACCTGTTTACTTTTCATTAACACGTTCTTCAGAATTATATAGAAGACAAACATCAAAGCTTTATATAATAAAGTATATTAGGAAACCTAACTATAGATGCAAAAGTGAAAGGTTTGCCTATCATAGCCCTACAATTACTACCTTTACCGTGTTACATTGATTACTACACCCTTGGTTTATATAAGCAGTATATACACAATATTATACATGTGTTTGTTAAAAAAACAGAGTTGAAGTATAAAGATAAGGAAGGATGAGTCCCTTGGAAATGATCTAAACTTCATATTAAGAATATAAACATATTTAGCTTGTAAACTTTCAGGCTTTCCAGCCACAAATGAAGTACCTAAAGATATAAATGGGGTAACCAGGACTCAAAGAGTCTCCAGAAGACCACCACAGCAATATGACTAGCAAGCAACAATAATGTTGTACCAAAAACTGAACATGTATTTCTGAGTTCAGAATTCCTGCTTCTAGATTAGTTTCCATGTTTCACCTGTACTTACACACACACATCACATGTGAAAGTGGCACAACTAACCTTAAAATTTGTGAAAGAACTCTTAACCCAGATATTGTCTGAGCATTAAGCATTTTGGTTATTCAGAAATGCGCACCAGCAGTCTTAACTATATGTTTATAACATGTTTTATGTTGTAGTATATTTGAAATATTACGTTCAATTCTGAGCCCTACATTACCAAAAGGTTATTGACAAACTGGAGGGCGTTCAGAGAAAATCAACATAATTTCTCAGAAGGCAGGAAGGACTTATTTATGAGGAAAGATTAAAAGAGCTAAATATTTATAGCTTGGCTCAGTAATGAATGAGGAGGTAGGGGACATGAGAACAGCCTAGAGATATCTGAAGGGTGTAAACACTAAGGAGGGAGAGTGAATGTGTTATACAAGGATGTAAATAGAAATAATGGGATAAAACTAAACAAGGAAAACTTAGGCTGAATATCAGAGAGCATTCCTGGACAGCAAGCTATCTTGGCCCATGGCACAGTTTCTTAAGTGAAGCAATAGAAGCCCATTGCTTGGAACAACAAACAAGACTAGACAAAACACTGGAAAATTTGCCATATGGAATAACCTTGCTCTGCCGAGGAGAAATATTACCTCATAAAAGCCAGTCTTTTCTATGTTTAACTCCAGTGAAAGCAGTAATGTTTTACAAGGTGTTGAAAATTTAATATAAAAAAATAGATATCAAGAGCGTAATCAGAAAAAAAGAATCCGACCAAGAACATTCCTTTACCACGAGCAGCTTCAATTCAGTTTATGTAATACTTTGACCTAATTGCTTCTGCAACTCTCTGAAAAGGAAAAATACATGTGGGCAGCAAAGAGTTAAAGGCGCTGGACCATATTCTCCCCAGCAGAGGTCACTCCAAGTTAACAAAAGGCATGGAAATTTAACAACATGGATTCAAACTTCAGGAAAAGAAGATCCATAGAAAGGAGACATCCTCCTTCCCCCATTGCCAGCACTGGCTTTGGATGCAAAGTTCCCAGATAACAGCGCGTCCCACACTCAGTCGCAGGTAGATGCCAGAAGTTTTGGATCTACATAGCACGTAATGTTCAATTTGCACAACATTCAAAATTTATTTTAGAAAAGGCCCTCGTGAAGTGGGTAAATATCGCCTATTGGCAGCTGGATTATGAAGCGTCCAGAATCGATGTGCGCATGCACAAGTAAAGCCTAGGCTGGGTCATGTTTGGAATTGAAACCACAACACTTTTCACTGAAAATTTTAGATTACATTAGTTAAGTATTTACTATGTGAGGACTATGACACAGGCAGACTGACAGGCTTCCAAAAACACAGAGGAAGAAAAATAAAAAGGGAGTTTATCTTTTGTTGTTGTTGTTTATATATATTTGTTTTAAAAAGAATGTTTGCTAACTTAAAACAGAGCTTAAAACACAACCAAAGCCAACAGACGAGCGCTATAAAAAGAATAGTCTGTGTCCGTACATATTTTCTTCTTGATCCATACAAAAGTCCACAAATTCATATTTGAGAACTATCCCTTAAAAATGCTAGAAACTGGCAAGTAAAAACCTTACTGTTCCAGGTGCCATCACCCCTAATAAAACTTCTGTCATCTTCATAGTTAATTCTGATGCAAGAATTAACCGTGCACTGTGCCACTGCCAGAGGAAGCTGTCCCAGTGCCAAAGGAAATAAAAGTAACCAGCACATACAGCAAACATGTATTTGCGAACTACAAGGGAGCAAATATGCGTAAGCAGAGCTGAAGAGTCATATTTTGACTAGACTGTTTTAAAAGGCTGCTCATGGGTAGATTTAAGGTCCAACACTTAAACCACGTAGACCCATTCTAGCAAAATGTAAGAATTGATAGAGCGTACTTTTAATATTTCATCCAACGAAAACAGAAGTGAACTCGTGTTTAAGTATTCCCTGGAACATACTGAACCCTGGCTGCATGATGCGTGGATAATTCTCCAGGGCTATGCCTGTACCGGAGGCCAAGGGACGCTTTCCAGCCCCCAGCTCGGGGCACACTCTCCAGCTCTCCCGGCTCCACTGCACAACCCAACCCAGGTGCATACAGTCCCCTAGCCCCTGCCACAAGCTCCTCATCTGCAGGCAAATGAAATACAGGCCCAAAATACAGTAGGGAGCCACAGTAAACACCACTCAGGCCCACAGTCTCAACATCCTGGGAACAAGGACCTGCAGGACAAGCTGTCTAGCCCGAGTGACTTGGGATTTTTGTATGGAAGCGGTAGGCTCTAGAATGGAAAAACTCTTAGGGATATGTCAGTTAACTCACTAAACCATTGGTTTACTGAGAGACAGCTAGCTACCTAATATGCTAGAAATGGCACAGGGGATTCCCCAGTGTTATTAATCTTAACGTTTGATTTTAAAATCTATTAATACTCAAGGAGTTTTTCTGATCTGCCCAGGAGCAGACTGGTGTTCCTTACATTCCATGCTTGGCTATGTTTTCTTTGACACAAAAATTAATTAAAATCTCATTTTTTTAAAACCTATTAGTACAGACTGTGGATTTTTATTTTTTTAAACAAAATAAAGAGACTAACAATAAAGTAAGATCCTAAATAAGATACACAAAGTCTTACCTGCTTCCTTGCACAAGGCTGCTAAGTCTGCACCCACATAACCATGTGCACTATCAGCCAGTTGCGCCAACTCCGCTGCTGTGAGCGAATGGGGAACTTTCTTGAGAAGCTTTTGGAGTATGTCCAGACGGTCTTGGGCATTAGGAATTCCAATTTCTATTTCTTTATCAAAACGCCCAGGTCTGCGCAGTGCTGCATCCAGTGCATGAGGACGATTAGTGGCCCCAAGTACCAAGAGCTGCCCTTCACTGCCTTCCTGAAGGCATCAAACAACGCGAAGTATTATTTTTAAAATACAATTAAATGTCACGCAGCTTATAAACATACTCCTTGGTTACTTTTCCCAACTATTACACACACTAAAATCCTGATGCTAGCTCTAAAGGAACAAAGCAAACTTTTCAGAATACATACCCCACAACTGATCACATCCAACCTATCCCTAATTGCAATTTAGCAATACTATAGGCTGCACGCACATACAGATAATACAAGAGAAACTTGACTCCAAGATGCCCTCATCCCAGTGTCTCCCACTTTAATCCCCAAGAACCTGCTTTCCTATATCAGGAAAGTAAGCACCAAGAAAAATAAGTGTTTAAGCTAAAAGGCAGCGCTGGCACAAGAACAAAAAGGTATCAGCAGACCTTGAATAAACAAGGTTGGGAAACACATCATTTAAGGTATCAAAAGCGGCAGAGACAGGAGGTTATAAAGCTTCCTGTAGGTTCAGTAGGAAAAGCAAGGTCAAAACTCCTAACCAATTTCCTCAAGCTCCGCTTTTTCACTTTTACAGTGCGGCAAAATCAGCTAGGAGGTCTCTTGCAGTGCCATTCTCTTTTTGTGAACAAAGCACTTTCTCCAGGAAGAATATCCATCAGCTTTTGCCATCAGAAAATACGTTCTGCCTGTCAACAACTCCAGACTGGGCAACTCAAACTACCATGCAGAAATTAGAAACTTGCAGATTACATAAACAGCAGAAATCATTTTCATACTGTGGACAGATTTCTTTCATCTTTCCTGCTAATAGTCATAAAATAATAGATGAGAGATTGGCAAACTTTATCGGCTTAATCCATAATGTACTCAAGTCAATTAAATCTACTGTTTCTTCAGTGGGCTTTTGTTTATGTCCTAAATATTACTATGGCAATCTTGAAATAGCTGTTGTTGCCTTTAATAATGCAGCCTACACATCGCCAGAAGCATTTTGATGACTTTGATTTCAGAGCAATTAAAAATACCTGGCTTAGTTCAATGATGGGCTATCACTAGAATTTCAGTTTTATCTCCAAAACTACGAGAGCGGGAAAAGGCAGAGGAAAGACAGTGAATGGAAGAAAACTTACTTTCTTTTCATCTCACAGTTATCAGGAGACATTCCCCTCCTATGTCTTCTGCTTAACATCCAATAAAGCATTAGATTACTATATGAAGTCTCACCTAAGCCTATTTTCTTTTCCCCCAAATGACACATCTAAAATTGGCTGCATTATAGAAGCAAAATTATTTTGTTCAGCTAGTCCCCATACACGTTAATTGTCTCAATACAGTCTACTTACTGAGCCAATGCCATCCATTAATGTCAGCAATGAAGCAACAACTCTCTTTTCAACTTCATTCTGAGCCCCTTCTCTCTTTGGACAAAGTGCATCCAACTCATCTATAAATATAATGGAAGGGGCAACTGGGGGGGCAAAAAAAAAAAGGAAAAAAAAAGTTAAGGTGTTAAGGAAAATTTAAAACACCAAGGCAGAGAAGTGCAAAGCTGTTTATGGAAAATGCCCAGTTCCTACAAAAATTAACAAGCATCCCACTCCTTTAGGCAACTGAAAGTTTCAACCCTGAATATGGTGTTACTCAAAAGAGATAACTAAAATGACTAATATATTAGATAACTAATACCTTTAAGATGACCTACCAATCTACTTTTCTAGACTCTCTCCCAAAGACTCAACACTAAATATACCGATTACATGAGTAAAAAGGCAACATTTTATTTGCCACTTCTACAAATACAGTATGCGATAGTCTTTTGCTAATGTATTATGAACACCAATCACCTGGAAGCCTGCCTTAACGAGGTCTAATAAATTTGGGCAGAATGCCACCCTAATCCAGAAGCATGATATATCCAGTACCAACACTAGCTTATTTAGAGCTGGCTTCCTTGTCTCAGCACAGTACTACAGTGGTCTCCAAAGATAAAAGCAGACAGAAAAAATTTGGATCCAGGTGAAATGCTGGCTCATGCTTCCATCTGTTGAAATAAGCGTACAATACACTAACGATATAGATCGAGCGATTTGGCACCATCTGTTACAGTCCCTTAAAAAGGGTAGTGTCCAAAAGTATTTAATAGGCATACTAGAATTTCACTGCTTTCCTTCTAGCTAAGCTCTATATAAATAAATTTATTTCCTTTTAAAAACCACTGCAGGAAAAAATTACAATTCAAAGATTCTTGCAAATGTTTTTCTTTTAAGAACATTAACGCTGGAACCAATACCGCAAATAAGTGAGCGCGAATAAAATTATCCAAAAGAACATACCGCAGAGAAGCTTCAGCAAATATCTGACGTAATCTTGATTCAGACTCCCCATAAAACCTGTAATAATTAAAATATTTTAATAAAAAACATTTTTCGGTCTTTTCCAGGCAACTTGGAAAATCACTGCTCACGTGTTCCAAAAAGCCATAGTGCACCCTTTCAAAGTCCCGAAGTATATGCAAATATACAATAATCTTTATTTCCACAGGGACAAGAAATAAAGGTAAAATGCGGCACAGACAAAGATATAACCATCTTGTAACTAGAAAAAAAGATTGAAGGGAAAAGTTTCTCTCTTCTGTGTTAGAAACAATTTTATCTATATTTTTAAAGAACAAAAAAAAAATTAGTTCCCTGGAGACATTAATCTGTGCATCTTAATTTCAAATATGCTTTAACAAGTCACTCTTCTTGTTGCAGAACTAACTAACACGCAACTGCAGATGCAGTTTTAGTCCCTTCTTTAATTTAGTCCATGCCTTACACAAATTTCTTGGCCAAATCCAATAAAACTCTTTTATTACAAGAAGAAACATAAGCCCTACTTGAGAGCCCTTTCCCGTTTGTTTTTGACTCTCTTGGGTAGATAGCCCATAGCCAATTCTACATCTACATCTATCCACAATGGATAGATGCCAGGACAGATTTTGCGCTAATATATTTATAGAATTAATGAAAATAAATTGGGTGGACTTACTTGCTTATTATTTCAGGACCATTAATAACGGTAACGTGAGCGCCAACCTCATTTGCAATGGCTTTGGCAATCATAGTCTTCCCGGTACCTGGAGGGCCATATAATAGCACTCCTCTAGGAGGAGGGATTCCTTTAAACAAGCACATGCACACAAACAGAGAAGAAAGTTATTTGTGATAAACGCCAGACTGAACAACCTGCACTTGCACATTTCACTGTTCCAGTTATTACCGATTATAACCTGACCTCAGCATTAACTTCTTTAACAGACATACCATTTTGATAAAATTGGAGGCTTTCAGTGGGAAGACCACTCTTATATGGGACATACAACTACATTTTTTACTTGTAAAGTCCAAATGATTCTGTTTAAAAAGCAACTATTTAAATTGTTACATTTTTCAGTAGTCAAAAAAATTATTAGACTAAGTACCTAACATCCATGAATGTACCTTATTAAGTTATTCATGATTCTTACAGTGTCATTGTTACAAATTTCCAACATCAGAAAATCACTTCAATACTCCAAAAATTTTAGAAATACTGTGAGGCTTGATTCAAGAATATTTACAAAAAGACAAAAAATACACATCAAAAAGATGAATTTGCCTCTTTAATGGCAAATGTTAAGAGCCGAAACAGACAGAAACATTCAGGCACAGAACATAAGGGACACTAGAGCAAGGTACTACTGTGCACAGTTAAAACTGGACAGAAACGACAGGTAACTGCATGAAGTAATATTATGATCCCAGGTAAAGAACCAAAAAAAGAAAGCTTCAGACCAGCAAAGCCAAATTAAATGGGCACAAAGCCGAAAACAGAAGGTGAAAAATTAGAAAGCAAAAGAAGAGACAAATGTTTGACAAAGGACTGGCCCTGGCACAAAAGACACTGCTGAAACACAACCAAAGAAGAAACATCGGTTGGGTACTGCAATACCAGACAGGGAATGACCTGCTTGAAGGACAGGTCACATCCCAGTGGTGACACAGAATAATACAGCTGGTGTGGACAGAAAGCCCAGATCTTAGGAACTAATATACTCAAAAAAAAAAAAAAAAAAAAAATCTGCTAACTGACAGAGGATAGAAGTAAAGTGTCTTTACAGACATGTTTAAGTCCATTAAAGCATGTGCTGCTCCCTCATGTGGTGTTTCTGGTACTGGCAAGAAACAGAGCTGCGGAACCAAAGGGCTCACCTCAGCTGACAGCCTCACTCCCCACGAGCAGACAAGGACTCTCAACGTTTGGATGGTTACTAAAGGTTTGTAACTGGTGAGGAAACATCATCATCTCTCATGTAACTAGTAGAGAATCTGATCAAGCACTTTGGGGACTAAGTATGAAGAAGGCTGATGCTGAAGCAAAATTTCTGCTAACACAAAACCATGTGGTGATGCCGAGGTCAGCGAATTGAGCTGGACCACACACGGATGACGATGCCTCACACCATGCCACTGACACCTGCCGATCACGCCCAAGCAGTGCACACCGAAAGAGCCACCTGTGTCTTATGGAAATTGTCCCAACGATCACTGAAATCACCTCCTCTCTAAAGCATCTACGTGGGAAGAGGTAAGGCAGAGAAATAAAAAGCCTCGAAGACATGATATTAAAGAAATATTTATAGGTAAGAGCCCTGTCTCACAGTGATGCACACCTAGACAAGTACAGTGAGCAGACATGCCTGCTTTATGTACATATCCATTTGTGATAAATACACAGTACAGTTTGTCACAAAAATCCTCTAAGTTCATATATATATATATGTCAGATATAACCTTATATACAGCAATAGCAATCGTGTTAGTTTTTCCACCCTGCGATTCCATACCAAACACACTCAGCAGTTTGAGTAAACAGCCTCAAACACTTCCTTAAAATTTTTCAGGAACCCTACAACACACAGGGATAAAAACAGCAGAAGAATTAATCTGACTGAGTTTTTCTCAACTTAAAAAATATAATTAGTTGACTCTACCAAAACAAATTAAAATCTTATGATGACACAAACATTCAAATGCCCAAGTATAGAAGTGTTTCCTATCTGCTATAATTCTGCTTATGCATACCTGAATTTTCTTAGAGACACATATTTCTTTCCTACTGAATTATTTTTCACACAAGCTAATCGTAACATCTTCACAGTATCCATACAGTATAATTATAAAACAGTTTGATATTGTTTGGACGCACAAGTATACCAGAACAGTGTTACATAAAATTCAGTGCATATTCCTGGAATAACTTGGTTTAAAAAAAAAAAAAAAAAAAGGTCACGTTAAAGAAAAAAACTAGTATCAAATGAAGAAAGCCAACTCTTAGGCATCATACCGTAACTCTTGAACAGTTCAGCTTGCTTCAAGGGCAGTTCAACTGTTTCTCTAATAGTTTTGAGCTGGCTGCTTAAACCTCCTATCATATCATAGGTGACTCGGGATTCACAATCACCATCTTCCGCTACGTTGGTCCTCGTTTCAATAAAATTGATTCTAGTTCTTGAAGAAATGAAATAAAAAGCATCTGTATTGCTTATTGCTCCGGTTTTGCCAGTCGGTGGGAGTCCCTCACTGCCTCCTTTCCCAGCCAACTCCAAATCATCCGTGAGGTCTGCACCATCTCCCTTGCTGTAGGTTTTATCTCCCTGACCAGAGTTCTGACCACTGGCTGCCACAGCAGAACTGGGTGTAACTGGTGAACCCGGATCCATCGGTTTGCTTGGTGTGCTCATAGGTGCAACCTCTGGACTATCATCAATGTCCATCTTGCTGAGCTGTAAGGACAAATCTAATGTACTCGTCTCCAAATCAGATCTTTCAAGGTCCGGCTCAGGCATATCACTGGAAATGGCACTGCCCTGGGCAATCAGCTCTGCTCCATCAGTTCCTTTCACTTTCATCACCACGATGTTACAAAGTTTGCCATAGAAAGTGAAAGCCAAGAGGTTTCCTGGTAAAACTATTTTCCCATCTATGAGAAGATTAAAAAAAAAAAAAGACAAAAAAGAAGACATTTCAATCTACTTTGGCAGCAATAACACTCAGATATTCTTGTATCAGAATAATTCTTTGTCAGGAAGCCTAAAGAGTGCTATAAATTAACATAACAAAAGGTAGTTAGGTAATTTCAAGGTAATTTCAGGTAATTTAAATGATCCTTTTGTATACAAGCAGACTGTACTGGATAAACATTCATCAGTATCATACGTAATCTCTCATACTAAACTCATCATTAATTTGAACTTTTTAAATTTCATACGGCATACAAAGGGAGATTATGGAATTAGTATTGTAAGAAGTAAAAATTTTGCATTTGCTGTGTGCTGTATAGGTTCACAATATTTCATGTTTAGCCCACCTTCTTTGAGAGTCTTGGCCTAAAAAAGGTAAGGTTTTAGCCTTTGCGTTGACAGAGAAAGATTAGGAAATGTGATCTGAATGCACCCTACAGGCACAAAAACACAAAGGCAAAAATGTAAACAAGATTTATTATTTCCAGCCAAACTCACGAATTTGGAACGCAGTTCATGTTTCCTGCTTCTTAGCGTAGCGATACTGTTATTCATTCCTAAACCAGAAGATTCCCTTCGAGTAGAACAATTTGTAGCGAGTGCTTTGCGTAGCACTACCTTGAATAGCTTACCTTGCTTTTTTGCCTTACTTACACATACCTACCACCCAATGAATAGCAACTTTGCTTATTTACCACCAACATAAAAAAAGATTCAGAGTATGGGATTTCATGTTAATACTGATCCCTTATCTTGTTTTTAATGCGTAGTATTGCACTTTTCTTCACAGTGCAAGTAAATTCTGAAGCGTGTCACAGTATCAGCCAGAAGGCCAGCAATGACTGCTAAACAACCATAACTTGAACCAGCAATATATATAATGGACAGAAGGAATGGAACCAGGATTAACGCAAATTAGATACTTATAGCATGGCAAAACTATTTAGCCCAAAGAAGACAGATCCCTAAAAGAAGTGTGAGCATAATAACGTCCTCTCTTTTGCCACAAGCCCTTGATTAAGACCATAAGAAGAAACTCTTTGCTTTTCTATTCAAAACTTGATGATCTACTACAAAAATTAAACAGTCAAAAGAGAAGCAGCAAAACTTATACCTAGGTTTCTCAGTAGACAGACAGACATTTCCTCAGCATTAATGGTGGCATCTTTGTCCCTGTGGTAGGAAGAAAAAAAATTTTTTTTTCCAAGCAGTAACTACTTCAAAACCAAGAGTCCACACCACTAAGGCACGAGGATGATGAATACCACCTATTTTACAGTCTGAGATTTAATCCCACAAACAGAAAAGATGGATGAGCATTTTACAGCCTTCAGATCATATCATCTTAACTCTGAAGATATTAGACACATAGTAACAAACGAAGTGTACATATTTAATTTTGCGTTAGTTTTTCCATACAAAATGTTGTAACATACAATATCAGAAGTTGTATTTATCAATTCTTAAGATTACAAATATGGAATGCATGCTCCTCATCTTACCAGGCAGAAGGGCCATTGCTACATTTACTGAATTGAAAAAATTACAGATAAGGTAGGTCTCTTTCAGCCCTGCAAACACACATACACATCTTTTATTGATTAAATTAGCACCTTGAGCACTTGAAAAATTGTGCATGTCTTAAGCACTGCACATCCGCTATCAAAACAGTACACGTTTTCCCCTCGATGCATTTTCTAGTCTTTTATTTAATCGAGTTTAAGTGACTCAACAGATAAGCCTTAAGCCACTTCCCTCACCAGCCCTGGCCAGGCCTGCAGCATTTTCTCAAACACTGTCTCATCACTGGGATTTAACACATGACTGAACACGTGTGCTCTTAGCCCAAAGCAAATGAAAGATAAAAGGTGTCTTATGTGAATGGCTTTCTCTGGTGTTCGTATTAAAACATTTTACATCACATTTACAATGCACTGAGAGCACAGACATCATGAACTCTCCCTGCTGCTCACATACACGGCAACATATAAGGCTGTGGTGATTCAATCATTTTTCAGTGATGGCTTATCCATACAATCTTTTTCCTGTTTAATTTGCAGCTTTACCTTTTATTAAAGCCCATTAAACCACTTTTTTTAATTCCTTAGGATTTACCCTCTTCGGCCAATCTGTATGGGCCTCACACGTTAGCCCTTCCGTTTTCACAACAAAATAAAGGTTTCGCTACATCCATTTTGCAGATGAATGTCCACAACCTTTCTAAGCACTTAGACCTGTATGATGAAAAGCATTACACCAAGAGCTGAACAGCAGCAGCACCAAAGGCATTTAAAGCAGCTACAGCTGCTGCAAATAAAAGTATGATCAATGGGGGGAGCTCTAAACCTAGAAATAAAAAAACATTTCTCAATTTTACTGATCAAGAAAACTTGAGGGGAAGAGGGGTATTATGCTAATTTAGAGGAGAGCTCTCAACATATCATAGCCATTCCTGACAAGTAAACACACACTCAATTACGTTGTTGGGGTCTGAGGTTGGGGATTGATTTTTTAACTGGAAGAAAAAGCAAAATTATGCATGCAAGCAGCTCCCCAGAGGTATTAATTTGCAGGGAATGAATCACACCTGTAACGTGTCTAGAAACCTAGGCAGTACTCAAATAATGGGATTTCCATTTATTCTTTTAATAATTTATATTCTTACGTGATAGGATGGCACTATGGTTTGTAGTAAATTAACAGGCTTAAAACAGACCAATTACAGTTTTCGTGTTTTCTCTCCTTGAGTAATTCTAGAAAAACAGTCATTTATACGACTTTTAATCTGGTGGCACATATGTATAACAGTCCTCGGAGCCTGACTCTTGGCTGGTTGAGAGGGAAAACTCTGGCTTTGGAACAGTTTCCAAAAAAGTTACAGTAATCATAAATATTTCAGAAGTCACATGCAACTCCTCTGACCTCATCCTTAGCTTATATTTCAGTAAAAGTCACAGCTTTAGAGAAAGAATGCACTGCATATTAACATGGGGAAATAAAAATAGATTAGGTTTAATTATTTAATGTAATGTGGGGTTGGTTTTTTAATGAAATGAGTATTTTCAGCCACCTCTATAACCAAACAGTATGTAATAATAATAAAACTTCCTATAGGATTAAATTAGCCATAGCAAAAAGCCGTAAAGATATAATTTTTTTCATTTGCTGGTGAGAAGTGAGGCATGGAGGGCAAAGCAAGCTGACGCCAAGAAGTCAGCACACAACGCACAGCCAACCTAACCAGTAAAACTATAATTAAAGCTAAACTGGTTATATTACTGACAAAAAGCAAGATTGCCTCACCAACATTTCTGAGTGTCAGTATGCTGGAAAACAGCATCTCCCCCTTAAAATGGACAATGACAACGCCATGTTTGAAAACAGACGTTTGACAGGGAAGTGAAGATAATTTATAGAAATTAAAGTGTTGGGACACTTTCAAAAGTAACAGTAAAATAGCTTTATTTAGGAAATAACTATAATCAGATTCTGCATCAACCCAAATGCTGACTCTGTGGACTGTCATGAGAATGACAGAGGAAGACATTCAGCAGATCAGTAAACTGCTAATTTCTCAAAGCATTCATGATTTCAAGACCACTGTGATTTGCACACTTTGCTCCCTTTTTTGGGTGAATTTCAATTAAAAAACAAAAACATACCTCTGAGAGTTTCCAATCCTAAAAAATATTCCAGTAAATAAAAGCGGAGCACAAAACCACACATATACAAAGGTGAAGTTTTGAAGGGAAGTGGTAAAAAAAAAAAAAAAAATACTTCACTCTCCCCATCCTGTCAGCCAGTAGTTCTCTTAACCACAACAGGACTTTTCAACAACTGCTTCTCAGATAGCAGTTTGCAGTACACTTCCTAATGACAACAGCAGCAACACAGGCTCCTTCTAACCTGACAGCAACTCTACGTGCAGAGATCATCCTCATCCTTTACAAGTTTAAAGAATCTGCCCTGATCATGCAGTTATACACCCTTGCCTAATGCAAATGCAACACAGGCAGCTTGACCTCTGCTTCAGGAGGTGCTGGGCTATCATTACTATCCATTAATACAATGTAAAACAAAGAATCTCTTAAGACTAATGAGCTTAGTGTCATTATGTTCTCCACAACAGCACCACTCCTCAGCTGAGATTTTGTACAACAGCTGAGCCACTCCACTGCCCACAGAGGAGGTAGCAGTTAGCCATCAGTCACTAAACTTTAGTCTTAATCCTACAAACATCTGCACATTTGACTTTGTCTGGGTACTAATTCCATCAAAGCAAGAGAGAAAAATAGCATCTTCTAAGAGGTAAGAGTCTGCAGTGCAAAGTAGACACCTCACAGTACATCACTAGGTTATAACAAGTTGCGTACCTCAACTTTACATCGACTTCCTCGGCCTGGATGACTGCACCAGTCACAGGCTGCACAGTGACAGCATCACCCGGATATACTTTCAGGTTTTTCTGTGTGGTTTCACTCAGCCCAATTTTCCCACCTGGAAAGCCTGTGGTGGGCCAAGCAGTACAGACCTAGGAAGAGTTTCAAAGCAAACAGCTGTCACTTGAGATTTGCACCCCCCTCCATCTCCTGTTAAAGTAAGCAATGTTTTGTTACGAAAAACATGGGCTGAGGGCAAAGAAGGATTAGGTTAAAACCTGGTGCCACAGAGTAAGATACTTAAGCACTCAGTTCTTAAGATATGATCCAAGACACTTTTCAAGAAGGAAGGGGTTATATTTTGTCTACGAAGGAGATAAAAAAATTCCACCAGGACTCCACACATTCTGCAGATGACATAAAAGCATATGCTGTGCTGACTAGGAAATGCTACAGATCAGTGAAGAAAGAAGAGTAAAGGACTTTTTTTTTTATAAAATACATGTGTGTGCATATATAATATACAATACATATATCCACACACAACTTACACGTTGCTTGAAAAAAAATCAGCAGCACATGGATTTGTTCAAGTACTGAGAATACAGATGTAACTGCAGCGTAGAAAACATGGAAAAGCACATTCACCATCTTTCTCAATGCATGCTCCTTTCTCAATACATGCTCCATTTTGGTCCCTACTGAACACAACAGGAACACACTGAAAGCACAAGAAAAGCGCTTGTACGAACAAGAAAGAGTCTCACCTCCTGTCGCCCATCGGCAGAGGTAAGTAAGACCGGACGACCTATGCATACGTTTGCAGACTTCATGCTGCTCAGCGACAGCTGGGCGAGGGCTCTTCGCAACATTTTTGGAATTTTGTCATCTCCTAACATTTTCAGGAGAAAAAAATACATCATTTTTTCCTACCTATCAGATGAATTCAGTATTTCTCACTCTCTCCAACCAGTGCAAATAACGAAACCTTTCCAGTCCCTCATGAGAGGCAGCACCCAGCTGCGAGGGGAAAGCAGGGACCCTCTTGGGGGGAAACCGCGCTGTAACAGGGCAGTGTTTCTGACAGGCCTGAAAACACCCATGGTTACACGCTGCTGCTTGCTGGATTTTAGCTACCAGAGGGACCCTTCTGCGGCGGTCATTACTCTTCGACACCGTAATAAAAAGCGAATTTCACGGGGGCTCAGTCGACCTTGCCTGAGAGACCGACCACCCCCCCCACCGGTCCCGCGGGGCCCGTCTTCGTGAGGGGACGGG
>NW_008824233.1:3568036-3611505 GCF_000699105.1 Pygoscelis adeliae | reverse complement strand
TCGGCCCGTGAGGGAGCTCCCCTCAGCCGCCTCCGCTGCGCCTGGCGGGCAGTGGTCGTCGTCCTTCACGCACACAGCCGCGGCGGTGTGGTGGAGGGTGTTGGCAGAGGCGGCGGAGGGGAGCAAAGATCCATTTCCCTGTGCCGTACGGCAGATCCTACCATAAAAGCCATTATTTTATGTGTAAACGCCGAACCGTTCCATGTAAAATGCCGAGCTGGCGGCGGCGCCTGCTCTCCTCCTGTCGCTGCTGACACATTTCTCACGCCGATGGTAGTTTGACCCTGTGGTAAATGAGGTGAAAATACAGACTTTGATGCGTTAATCCGGGCTGTCGTGCGCAACAAGGTTTAAAACCAGAAGGAGCAAGGGCAAGGGGGGTCTCCGAGCAGCGGCAGTGGCCCTTCTACCCTCCTTACCTTGCTCTCTCTTGCAGATGCGGTGGCCCAGTGGCGGGAGGAAGGCCGCGTCGCCGTCTGGCTGCGCGTCCCCATTCTCCAGAGCAGGTTTGCGGCGGTGGCTGCTTCACAAGGCTTTGCTTTCCACCACGCTGAGCAGGGCTCGTCCACCTTGACGCTGTGGCTAGGAGAAGGGCCCAGCAGGCTACCGGGCTATGCCACCCACCAGCTGGGGGTTGCAGGTTAGTTACAAAAGCAGTTGGACCCACAAAAAGCCTTTTGAACAAGCCCTTAGGGCCAGATTCAGTAGGAAATCAACTGTTCCTTTGTACAACCAACACATGAAAACCAGCTGCGTACTGCCTGGGTAACTTTACAAAGTCAAGTGTGTCATTCATGAATGCTCCTGTACAACCGTGTGTGTTGCTAAAAACAGGCCAATAAAGAGAGAGGTTTCTCAAACGATTCCAGTTTGAGAAAATTGTAAACAGCTCAGGGAGAAGAAAATGTGGTCCTGAAGCTTTAAAATTTACCTCACGAATATTGTTTTTAAACACCATTTTGAGAAACACATCTTGGCTTTCATCTTGCAGTGAGAGAGGCAGGACTTCAAGGTTCAAGTGGTTTTTTAAAAGTAAAAAAGTTACTACAAACTTCTTTCTTAGAAAAAAATCATTGCTCCCTGTCCTTAATGTAGATGCTTAATATATGCATCTGCCTAAACTATGCTCAAGTTAAGGTCTGTAAATGGGGCAAACTTGACCCAACAGGGATTGTTCAGGAGCTAGCACAACCGTTAGCCTAAAGTCCGAAAGCTGCTCTAAGCTGTGCCTAGAAGTCCACAACCCAAACAAGTGTATTTTACAAACAAACAAACATCTGGACACCATACTCTTGCCCATCTAGACCTCCCACAACCACAGTTGGAAAGGAGTTGCTCTAAAAACTGAGAAAATTCCCAAGGAACTAGATAAGATGGTGTCCCCCCTTTTTTGTACAGTGCAGTACAAAGAACTGATGATGAATCAACTTGAACTCAGCTTCACCAAATTTGAATGTTTTTGCCCTCTTTCTCTCAGCAGTCTTCCACAGGTATGCAACCTGTCCCATCACTCATTAATCTCCTGTAATCTGGAGTAGTACCGGTACCCTCACGTACTGGTAAAGGCTATATAACACTAGCAGTTACAGCAGAGAGACAGCAAATCTCTCCGGCTATGAGCTTGACTAGTTTGTCCTTGGCTTGCAGGGATTTTAATTCTTCACCAAGTGGTGTTAAGACCCATAAATAGCAATTTGAAAAACCTAGTTAGGAAGGACTCATAAAAGCTGGATTATTCTATGTAGCGGCAGGTCAGGTGAAAGTTTTTGGGGAAAAAAAAAAAAGCCTTCAATTACAAAACGGTGCTACTACTATCGGTAGTGGGGAGTTTTCAGTTACAAAGCCAGCAGAGGGCAGCGTAGAAGCTGAAGACAGGCTTGGATTTTTTTCAATGGACATGTTAGAGCATGTTTTCTTGAGGTATGAAAACCTCACCATTAAAATATGTGGCATTAAACTCGAGTAAGATAATGCATTCTCCTAGCAAAAGCACCGTGTTGCTTCTTATGGTTATAACTTGCATGTTTGAGGAAACATGACTAACTGAAAGGGGATTTTTCTGAAGTAGGTTTTGCATAGCTGAAAGTGCTATTTTAGAAGAAAATCGTGTAATAGATGTGTTATGACCCTGATGGTTATCAGGAAGGATTTAATATAAGAAAAATCATAAGTTTGAAAAAGTCTCAAACATTTGAAAATATGAAAAATGCACTTTCAAAGCATAATTTGCTGTTGTACTTTGAGATAAACACTTTGCACTCGGCAAGTAGGAAAAAACTTTGAGGAAAGAAAAAGTTTCATAACTGCAGGTATATGGATTTCATAATTTATTGCACAGATTTAAAAATTGCACAACATATAATGTATGTATTCTTTGCTACCACTTTTCAAACCTGTACATTTTTATTTGTTACTGGGAGTTTCTTTAAAAGAGGTAAATGTAAATACAGTCCCTTGAGCATCCTGAAAATAAAAAGCAAAGATTCTGAGAGCGGTTTGCTAGCCTGCGGGAAGTCAGCGCAGGGAGCAGACAACAGGTAGCGAGCCTGCATTGCCAAGTAGACCAGCAGCTGGTTTTCGTCCTGTCTGGAGTTTCCCACACAGTGAACACTGCGCGGCCAGGGCTAGTGCCTCAGCATCATCCAGCCAAGTGATGACAAAGGTGTGAATAAGCAAGGTCAGGTCATATTTTGCCAGACTAGATCAGAGTCGCCAAGCAGAGAGTAGCAAATGTTACTCATTGGGCTTGGCCATTATTGTTTAGAAATAGTGGAACATGTGATGTGTCTTCCAGCTAACTTACTGCATCCCTTTGTAGGCGGCAGGATTTTCCAAGCATGTAAAAGTACAGAAAAGCTTCTGGTATATGAAATGATTTAAGATGTTTTGGAAAAGCATTTCAACAATTCTCCACCTCCTAGGAGGAAGTGGTCTGCCATCCAGAAAGTGACGTGTTTGTAAATATGCCACATAACAATGGCATACGAAGACAAGTTGAGGAAGAAAAGTAAAAGTCATTCTCTTCTCCCTCACGTGTAGTATAAGCCTTACAACACGGCTGTTATTTCCATTGCTACCTACCTTAATCTAGCTGTTGAAACAAAGTCGTTGGAGTTGAAGAGAGAGAGGGGTCTCCAAACACTCATCCACACGCATGGATCATCAGCCTTGGCCAGTCCTGTTACTTAAGGAAATGTGTAAAATGAGCAGCTGCATAAATGTCAAACTGCACAGGACGATGGAGTTAGATAGGTTATGATGGTCCAAGGAATCAAAAGTGATTTAAAAGCAGCTCCCAAGTTGTTTTACAAAGTAATACCTGTTCCTGTCTGCTGATGTTTACAATGCAAGCAGTTATGTGTGCGCTCATTACATGGATGACAAGTACTTTTCATCTCTGAACATCTTTTCATACATGTTTACATCAGTCGTAAATAAAACAGGTAGAATGAAGATATTTTTCCCCTCCATTACTCATTGACTGGAGTTGTCTAAGGGATTTTTTTTTTTCCAAATAATTTTCTTAACCTATTTCCCAAAAGAGCACATTCAAAACAAAGCAGTGTTGTGATAGCGATTACTTGGTTAGGTTACAAGTGTAAACCTTTCCAGAAAGTCATCCTGGCCTTGGATGATTTAAAGCTCCAGGTACCGCATTTGTAGCAAGAGGGAGAGCTTTTAAAACCACAGTTCAGAGCCTGCGTCAAGCTCTGATCTCACCGATACTAACCAGGTGTGGCCCAGCGAGCTTCAGCAGAGGGACTCCTGAGTTACACTTGGGAAAATGAGACCAGACAGCAAATCCTGGTAGTGTTTTTTCTTTCTTCTTGCTTTGGATTTAGGTATCATCTAGCAGAGATTGTGGACATCTCAGAGGGAATTTCACTGCCAAAAATTACATTCACAGGCATCGATTTCTGGGGAACAGAGGAGAGAAAATGTTCTTTCTGTTTGGTTCAAACTGCAGTTTCCTGTCTTCGGCAGTCCTCCTTGGTCTCAGCAAACCATTTGGCTGAAGAATGTCTTTTCTAGAAAATAACCCCTGTAATCACAGTATGCATCAAAGTTGCTCCTGCTTTCCTTTTGTTCCCTCTTTTAATCAGTACAGTCCTTGAACCTGGACACTGCTAAATATTTACAGGAAGAATGAAATCATAAAGTCACAAGCCATGGGGAGGCAGATACGTGACTACCCTCTTAAAGCACGTCCTTTGACATATCTTGAAGGAAGATTGGTATTTAATCTTTTAAATATTCCTCCTACACATAAGTCTGCCGTGTATTATTAAAAAACAGAATGTTTTGAGCTGGACACTCATTCCTTAATAATTCCTTTCTGTGGAAATACTTCCCCATAGCATTTTAAATGTGTATATCATCACAGATCTGTCCATATACTCTTCCTCCTGCTGTAAAATGATATAAGCCTTTTTTTATTACCTACTAATTTGAAACTATGCGTGACTGATGTGGAAAAGAGCCTGGTAAGTTATGCCACTGTACTCATTCTGCTCACCACAGTGCACTTCAAAATCTGAGAAAAATATGTTTTAAAGGGAAGACATTTTGAAAGTGTGACCAATGAGTGTGACATGATGATTAAACATGAAAGCACTTGGGTTTTAAAAAGTAGGAAAACTTGTAATCTGCAGGAGAAAGTCATGGGCTGAGCATGAGGACACAAGGAAAAGCTGAACTTTTCGGTAAAAATAAAAAAAGTCAGGATGCATGAATCAAGTGAAAGTGTCACTTTTCCACTTGGAAGCAATGCTTTTTGATTAACAAATTGACTCAGATGACTGTGCAGTTCCTATCATGAGTTGTTAGCTGGGTAGCACAGTATGACTTTATAGTCAACCAGCTGAACATTATCAGTACAGTCAGCCCATTGAGTACTAAACCTTGTGTGTTATGAACCAGGAAACACTCGGGCAGGAGTTTTGTCATGAATTTTGCTGGAAAAGGGTTCTTGCCCATCGTGGCTACTCGGACAGAGTCACTGGAAAAATTTCTGTTATTTGAGCAAGATTACAGGCACGTCTCTGCTGAAGCAAGCACCTTTGCTAGATTATTTGGAAGACGTCTTGATCTTGCATTCTTTAGTTCTGATAATATTAACACAAGTGAATTATTCTTTTCATTTCTTGTCTAATCTGGAACTTAAATGTGGGAAGTATTTATCTTGGTACTGCTAACTTTGAATTTTTATACAGGATACTTAAACTTTTTCATATTTTATTGTGTATCAGTTTTCTACCGTCAAACCACTTTCTGTGATTCATCCAGACAAATCTTGCTAACTGTAAACTGAATATCATTAGGGGTTCGTCATGCTTTATCAAAACGTGTTAATTATGGTTGTTAAGATTGAACATAGTTGTCTAACACTTAATCTTTTTCAATACTATCTCTCTACTAGGTGCTGTTCTAGATGAAAGCACTGGAAAGGTGTTGGTCGTACAAGACAGAAATAGGGTAAGTTTGTTATAGGATTACAAAATAGAGAAGTTCATTTAGATAAGCCTACTCCATAGTATAAAACAAAGATCTTTTCCTTTTCATTCCAGTCCAAAATTGTGATAGGTAACTTGTGTGTGTCTTGGAACACATCATCAACAGATTGCTGTATTGCATTTGAAGGAAAAAAAAAATAAAGAAAATGAACGGCTTTGTTGTTAATTATAACTGGTGATTGAATTGGCAGAATTAAGCATCCTTTCTGCTTTGAGTGTTCCGTTTTCTCCTGTAACTGACCCAATAATCCCTGATCTTGTGGTTGGATCCATGCAGACGTCTGGAAAACCCCCATGGCTCGAAGCAGATTTTGGGAGAAGGATTCTGGTTTTGTTTGGTTTCAAAAATTCCAGGCATATCTGTGGCTTTACATAAGCAGTAACATGGTTGGCCATGACCTGGAGACCACCTTTGTACAGCAGGTGTAAAGATCATTACTTTCTCGCAAACTGAAGTGCTTGACCTCGCTACTGAGAATGCCAAACCAGAGAGTATTAGCGTGGTGATGGTGGATCGTGTGATGTGGCTTGAGGTAACCAAGCATCCATCACTGCTAATGTCTCCCAGCCTCTAACAGGCTAACCTAGGTTTTAATACAGCAAGTGCAGAAGGCTCTCTAGCTCATTAGCAGTTGCCTGTGCTATTCCGTTTAAAATATACTTAGCTTCCATTATGCTTTCATTTGCAAATCAGAAGTGTTTCTAGTACAGTGAGATTAACTGCAATTCTAACATGGAAACAATCAAAACTTACATACACTAACTGAAGTATACTTGGATCCATCATTTTCATTTTATATAGTTAAAACTATGCCAGAATCTCACTGGCTACCTTTTTCTGTCTTTCCTGAAATACCTACTAAGAGATTTCTTCTCAGGACCCAAAACATCACTTCACTTCATTGGTAACTACAACACAGTTCATGAACTTCAATGAAAGGCTGCTTTCGTAGGCAGGTTCAATCATACAACGTGCTGAATTTGTAACACGAGTTCAGAGGAAGAGAAACACCCTGTTCTTGTTTCCTGTAAACTACTAATTATATTTTTACTTACCATAAAGTAAAATTTCAAGGACTTCTCTATAGCAGGACCTTCAGGCTTACATTCAGTTATTACCAATTAAAGCATAAATCCAGCATGCAAGCTGTAGGCTCCAAAAGTGGTTCCAGTTCTAGCAAGTCTCCAGGAACGGAACAGCGCATTGTAAGCTTTAGAAATGCTACCTTTATTTTTCCTTTTATGCACAGAGAAATTAAAAACCGCATGTTTACCTTTTAGTAAATACCTTAACCAGGTCTCAAAGAGTAAAAAAGGGAAACTGCATATTCTGCCTATTTAGAAGGAAATAGTAGTTTCCTAAACCCAGGAGGCTTAAGATTTAATTTCTTAACGCTGTGGTTTTGTTAAAGCTCACCCAGAGCCATTTTAAGTGCGGATATCTCTATCCAATTTTACAGTGAGACATCAGATGCTCTATTCAGGTTCTAGGTCCAATTCCATAGTCACCAGACATTACCTCCTTAGCCTCTGGCCCCAAAACACAAGAGGACCAGCCTGGCACCACTCTTCCCTCCGGCTCATTCTGAAAAGTGGGATGGGTATATTCCAGGTCAACCGTTTCAGCTTACCTTTCCAGAACAAAGCCGACACCTAGCACAGTGAGTGAGGAAGGTGAAAGGGAACAAAAAGATTTCCGACTCCCCTCTTTACAGCTCTCTTTTATTGAGTGAGTAAAGTTAAGTATAAAAACTGAAGTGTGTGAATACCCATACATTTCTTATGCAGTGAACAACTAAAATATTTCAGTGCAAGCAAATTGGCTCAGACAGCGTCTGTTTCCTACTGTCGGTTCCACCACTCCTCTCCCTTCTCCTTTCTTCCCCACGAAATGAACAATTGCCCCAAAATGGTGACTTTTAATACAAATGATGTTCTGAAAGCTTAAAAAAAAAATTAAACAGCTAGTGGAATTTTAAGAGCTGTTTGTGTTTAATCATGAAAGGACAATTCCACAGCACACAAAGAAAGATTTCCAGGAACTGAAAGCAAATCTGAAAGCCCACAGACAAATGTATGTATTTTCCATCTGCAGTATTTTTAACCTATTACTTTAAATTCCTATCCAAGCTCTTTAAGAGTGCCCAGAAAAAAAAAAAAAACATTTTCCAGTGTAGTCAGTGGGGTTTCAAATGACTGGAGAGCACACAACTTCCCTCTCTATGCTGCGTGTACAAGAAAAGCTACCTCTTTTTTTTCCAGAGTGTACCTTCTTACCGCGTTAATTTTTAGTTGAAGGTTAACTTCTTCCTACATAAACTTTTAATAAGGAAAGAAATAAAAAGAATAGTACATAGATGTAAAGGTAAAGCCTACAAATCTTCATGCATTTGCAAGAGGTGTAGGAGCTGGGACTCCTTTACCAGCATCAATAACAGCACCAAGTCTGCACTTCACTTTCTAAGTACTGAACTTTATTGCAATTCAATAAATGCTTCTATATATAAATCACACACGAGGCCTCAGTTTTTGTATTCCATGAAAACAAATGACAAGGTACACTAAATGGTTATTACAGACACACAAAGTCATCTTAAAGCCAGTGCAGTACAGAACAGTACTACAATCATAATACCTGTTTGTAAGATTAAATATATACACATTTTTTAAAAGCCAGAACCATGGAAGTGGAATGCATTAGTGATTAAATACAAGATTATATAGTCTATAGCAGCTTTTTTTAATATTCAACTACTCTATCTAGTTATCTAGCAGCAACGTTGTCTAATGACTGTTAGACAGTTTGTATTTTCAATCAGTAGATGTTTTGTGCCAATATTTCATACAGACTGTAGATATCTCTGATCATCACGTTAGCAAGAACAAAGAAGTTCCTACTTAAAGCCTTACTGACGTTTGTAAGAGTAATTACAATACTGCAAGTTTAAAAAAAAAAGTCACATGTTAATTGTCTCCTTCATATTAGAGAGTACAAAACAGGCTGCATACTTCATTAGTATTTTTTTCCTCCGATACAGACTCTAAATGCGTGGAAATTTCCAGGAGGTCTGTCTAATCCAGGCGAAGACATTGGTAAGTCCTAGGATAACAGGTCAGACGTCAACAGAATTATAAAGACATTAACAGTACCAAAATACATCGTGACCCACATCACGCCTGGTGACTAATCACTTCTTTGAATTAACGGTGAATAGATGAAGCGACATGATCCCATGACCTTAATGGTAATGGGGTAACATTATGTTGTTCAGGGCAGAGAAGAATTGTATTTATAACGTTTACCCTTTTCCACAATTTCTCTTAAATGAGTGCTTGAAGCCAACTGACTTTTTGTAGGCTTGCTGGATATGCTGTAGTAGGAGCCAAAAGTGCAGAGGATTAAGGTAATCGGTACATAACGCAAATAAAACTGAAACAGCGAGCTCTCAGCTCACACTGGAATCCAGGGCAGCGAGCTCAATGATGTACTGAGCAAAAATTTCCAACTCTCCATTTTTATGTGCAAAACAGAAGTAAATGCACTTGCTTCCTTCCACCCTTGTTCGTTTGATTTGCTTAGACTAAGAGCTCTTTGTCACAGGACCAGCATTAAGTGCAGCGCCCGAGTCTTGTGGGCACCTACTTTCCACCGGAGACATGAGGCACTTCTGTATTAAAAAACAATGCTGGTTTGAGGAAACCTATCATTTCTATCCAGCGCAGCACAGGTGATGATGAACACTGCTGCAGTTATGTTCAGAGGTGAACGAACAAGGGTGTTTATGAAGAGATAGGAAATTGTGCTTTTTCTCCTTGTATCTCACCCCTTCAAATTATGATCCACGGACTGGTTAATTCTTACGTTTTACTGCAGTTACTAGGTAGGTCTTGTTTTCAAAAGTTACATTTGTCACATTAATTTTAGCCCCACGTCAGTGTTCAGATACAAATATATTCTTCCAATAACTCAGAAATGCAGAACTCAAAAATGTTGCTCAGAGCAATGCGGCAGCTCTGGCAAACCGGGTGTTGAGCCCAGGTTTCCCGACTGTTTCACACCTTAGAAATATCTACTATTTTTAGCAGTCTTCCTACAACAACGTGTGGAGGGCTTGTATTCCAGTTCATTATTTCAATACATGGAGAAAGTTTCTAGTTAGCGGGATATGGCCAAGTTGTAGTTTTCGTAACTCATGAATCACATTTTAAGTCTTTTTGTCGAACAAAGATAGAAATCAAAATCATTTGCTTGACAATGCAAACACATATAACGTAGTGAAATGGATTCACGTTTTCAGAAGAATCCCAAACGCCGTGTTTGTTGTCTAGCCAGGCTCCCTTTCACTTCTAGGAGATACCAGAGGGATTTTTGTACTGAGGGAAAAGAATGACCAGCACTGGCAACAGCTTCCCCAGAGGAATACTGAGTAAGCCAGTGGCCATCCCTCAAATAACAGGTGAGATTATGGCTGAAGCCTGGATGTAGGTTTGAGAAACTCCTGGGAGGGAACAAGTCTCTTACAGCTCCCCTCCTGCCACTACTAAACTACATAATAATAAAAGTTACGATTCGCCGTATCACATCTTAGTATTACAAGAAGATATAAATTAGTGAAGCATAAAATACAACAGAGCTTAGTTCTACTTTTTTTATCCTTACATCAAACCTTATAAACTCACAGTCATTCAAGGGACTAAATTTCAAATGACAATTACAAATTGCAGTTACAATGCTTGAAGATCCTGTGATTATATGAAGTGATAAAATACACGGCTGCCTACTTTAATGAGTACAAACTGACTCGCGCAAGTAATTTGAATAGTTTCATAATGCAGATTAAGCAAAGTGCACACATTTTTTTATTTGAATATTTCTGAAACTCAAGCCCTAGTGTTTCTTCTAGTTTAACTGTCATCATATATTTTTTATATATATACATACACATTTAAATAAAAGGGAAGAAGAAAAAGGCACTTTATGTAAAAGCAAAGCTCAAAGCTTCAATGAAATCCCTAATTATTTCACTTTTCTCACCACAGCCTGCCTCAGCATTCCTCATCATCTCAGTTGTTTACTTTCTTTGACCACTTTTGTGTAATACAGCCCCTTGCCTAATAATAAAACCACTTGCCACAGGGAGTCTGCTTCACAACCACTATTTTAAACCAGAGGACCGCAGAGGTCTCTCTGCGCAACATGAAATGCAGTCTCCCCAGGGGTCAGTAATGGTAAACGACTATCTTCCCCCATGTACTTCTTCCCCATATGTAGTAGCTTTTTAACTAATTAATACTGTAACAAAGTCACAAACATAAACGTTCTGCAGGCACCACGTATTAACGGGTCTCCAGTCCCACAAGGACCTCTATATACTCGGTGTAAACTTTACACAGCTCATTCCACTGCAAGATGGAAGTTGAGCTGAGGCAGAAGTATGTGCAGAATCAGGGCCATTACCAGATAGTTGTTCGGCCTCTGATGGATAAATCATTTTGTTTATATATTGCTAGCCACTGTATGTCCTGAAATTATTTCCAAGATTTGAAACTACTCCTAGAATGTCTGTTTAGTTCACCTCCGACGTGTCAAGATGGCAAGCTTCCATAGGAAGGCAAATCTCTACAAGGTCTTGTAAAATGTATTTTGCTTTTGGAAGTAAGCCAACACACCCCATTTCCTACTGAAAATGAACTAGCTGAAGCAGGTAACACCGCAAAACACCTACATGCACTTACCACTCAAACAAGACACAACTGTGAGTTTACATAGATTTGGGAAAAGCTAGTATTTCACCTACCAGTAGTTACCCCAGGCAAGTAGGATTTGATTTGACTACAGTGAAACGGCAGAATTTGGGGAAATAAGTGGAGTATCAAAAATCGAATTTGGGCTCTTCAATTAAAGTTACCATTCAGGAGAAAAATCTTCTCTTTTGAAGAGTACCGGATAGATGGGTAATTCCCTGGCTGTAATTGCAGTACACAGACCTTCTAGACCCTTGGAGTTATGGTTGCTTTTGTCATGAGGAATGTTAACACTTAACCACTTTGGCTGATGTACACAAAATGTACACGTGCAGCATGGATGCAGCATGTTTTCTGCAAGAACAGGCTACATGCTATGCTGGTACCATGGCATATTTCAAATGTCACTAGACACTTCAGGCACATTTTGAAAGGGACTTGGTGACAACTTCCACTTTCTGCAAACAATGGTTTCACCCATTTTGTTACACCTTGTGGCAAAGTGCAATGAAACTAAGTGACTTGATCAAGTGATCTGACATACGTACAGGTTTCAGCTGCACAGGTCTGAACCTGACACTGGGTAGAAGCACGGAGAGAGACGGGGGCTAAGATTCAAAGGACTGAAGAGAGGGTGCAATGTTATCTTGGACTGAGAGATCAGTGGAGCCAGCGACCATCAGAATGTCCGTTTCAAAACCACACCCTGTACAGTATTATCGAAAGTTTCTTACTTTCATCATTTTGTAGGACATACACAAGAAAGGCATGTAGCAATTAGTTTTGTTCAGGGACCAAAAAATCAGCTTATCCTTGTGTCGAAACAAACAGGCTTACATTCTGAAAAGCTTATGAAGCAGAACAGAGCGCGCTTTGAGTTAGAAATTTTCCATGACCGAAAGGTCAAGAGAGTGTTAAGCTATTCTTGTATGTATTGTAAGGATTGCTCTTTTCACCTAGGAGACACAGCAGTTCGAGAGGTTTTCGAAGAGACTGGCATTAAGTCAGAGTTCAAGTCCATCCTAAGCATAAGACAGCAACACAAACACCCCGGAGCCTTTGGGAAGTCGGATATGTACATCATCTGTCGCCTGGAGCCCTCCTCCTTCAGCATCAGCTTCTGCCAGCAGGAGTGCCTGAGGTGTGAATGGATGGACCTCGATGAGCTTGCTAGGACGAAACACGCTACTCCCATCACCAGCAATGTAGCTAAACTCCTGCTTTACGGATACCGGGAGGGGTTTGATAAGATTGATATAACCATGAGGGAGTTTCCAGCTGTCTACACAGGCCTGTTCTACAAACTGTACCACAGGGAGCTGCCCGAGTCCTACAGAAACATTACATGATAGCAACACGTTTCACATTTCATTACATTAATAATTTAGAGTTATTATTGTAGTGTTATTTAGACCATATTAAAATTATCTATGGACTTCTTTTTAGGTAATTATTAGAAAGTAATTATTTACCCTATTCTCTAATAAGCTCTAAAGGTATAAATTATTTTTAAAGGTAAATATTGCTATAAGCGTGCATCAGATTTGTTTTCCTTTACTCTGTAAAGCAAACGTAAGGAAAATAAAATAGCTCTACATAGATACCTAGCAGAAGTGTTATTAATCCTGAAAATATATTTTCCAAGTAATTTTACCTCCACACACACTGGCACAATAGGTTCAAAGAGCAATATAAAGACAGTATGAAACATTCATCTTTTAATCTGGTATCTGCAAGAGTAGTTAATATCAGCAAATAATTGCTTCTGTTTTTGCTGCTTCAGAGAGGAGTAGGAAACTCGACGTCTTTCGTGTAGTGTGGCGTATGTGCTCGGAATCCGCCATGGAAATCAGCTTTTAGCAGACATGGGAAGAAAAAGGATAGCTTTCTGTCCAGGTCCAGTTTTTGGTCCAGGTTTGTACTGTCCAGTTCTTTTCAGTGCCACATACCAATCAGAGTATTTCCGTGATCGGTAAGTGTTATAGTTATTAGACTCCAATCGCTCAAAAAAGAAACATTCTTCTGTTGCACATTTCTAAAAGGGAAAAAGAAAAGGATTATTGATACTCCATCACAACACGTCACTTCTTCAGATTCGTGGGACTGACGTACCGAGAACGTAAGTTAGCAATACATTTGGTTTTAAGAAATTCACGTTAAATGTTTCAGGTTTAAAGAAAAGAGTTATTGTTAAAATATAGTTTTTAACTATGATTTAGTTATTGTCTTTAACACCAACCAAGCAGATTCTAGTTTGTTTTCACTGGGTAATCCTTTGTTCTGATCTGAAACTCAGTCAAACAAGTGAAGAGCCCCTGTCCCTTGGCACGTACCGACAGATCCTGACTTCCAAGCTCGGCAGTTTTGCCATCTCATCCTAGGTTACAATTTAACCAAAAAGAAAAGCAGGATCTAAGAGAAAAGGGAGTATTTCCCCTGCCTTCCTCAAACCGACCTTTTTATCGGTTAGAGAAATAGCATGGCACAGTTTCCGCCTTTGCCTGTTCTTTTCTGATTTTGAGGTTTCACCTTCCTAGAGCTAATTCAAGTCTGTATTTGTAGCGCTCTGAAACAGCGGCAAGCCTGCACCTGTTCAACGTTTTTTCAAATTCAAAACCCTTAAAATAATTTTAAGAAAAGATCAGACCTGGCAAAGAGGTCTATTCCACACAGAAGCCAAGCATACTCTACTGGTGTTTAGGAGTGCATCTATGGAATTATTCTGCTTCTGAAAGTAAGTCTTCAAAAACAACTCCACCTACAGGGAATTAACGTGCCTTCACACCTACAAATAAAAAAGAAGGTGGTTCTTCACACAACGGGTAAAAGGCGAGCTGTGGAGCTCCTTACTGTAGGAAGTTACCGTTTCCCCCAGCTTTCACGGATTCAAGTCACTTTTGGACAAGTTCATGGAAAAGAAATTCACTGCAAAGCTACTAAATAGGTAGAAACCATTCTCGGCTGAGAAGGCCCCGAAGCCGACATTGTGTTGGAGGCTGGGAGACCAATACAGGGCATTACGACGTATGTCTTCTCTTACACGCTGCATTTGATCACCATCAGAGAGAAGATGCTCACCTGCACATAAAGCCCCCAGAAGGTAAGCCTGCCACTAATGAATACAGCGTGACACACTTTCTTCTGCGCATCTCTGCAGACAGCAGAAACCACTGCTCCCTCGGGGCGACCATACTGAAGAGAAAGAGTCTTCATTTTCAAGTGATCCCATTCCGATCGGTGAGATCACGTGAGGTGGGCATCGTCCGTTGCAAGACTTTAACCCACACATTTTCCTGGATAGTTGTTATTGCCAGGGGGACTTAAAACCAAGGTAGTTTAACTATGACTAGTAGTTATAGCTGCTCATAGTCGAGAGAAAACAGGAAAGTTTATTCACTTTCTGAAATCCACCACCAAGAAACCACATGGTTCCTCTGTGTCGAAAACGTAAGAGGACGTACAAACAGCCTCAAGGAAGATCTCGTTCTGTAGGAAGAGGATCGCTATCGGTGTTTAACTGCATTAAGGCACAGTCACAGCAGCAGAAGCCGTCAGTGGGTGACACTGCTCTCACAGCGGTCACGGTGGCAAACCTGCCTGCAGAAGTGGCGCTTTAAGCAAGAGAAATTATTTTCTCAAATACAGAGATGGCAGAAGTTCAACACCGCAGGAACTTACTGGAGCGGGGCGGGGGGTGAGGGGGGCACTTTCTTTTCCTAGATGCCATCTGTCAGTCCACCAATTCAGTCATACTCATTTACCCAGAAAATTTTTGGGAATGCCGGAGGAAGAGGAAAGCTAGTCATTGAAAAGCAAGCATGTAAAAATCTTGGAGAGGAGACAGGGAATGTGAAGCAATTCCCTAAACGAGCAGGCTACTCTTTGTTACAATCGTCTGTTAATATTCCTGAATATATGAAGTACCCAACTAGAACTCAAAACTCAGCTTGGAACAACTACGCTTCATACAGTATGCACGAAAACACACAAGAGAAGAGGAACTCCTCACACATGCCAAGTTCCTGTAGCTACAAGCAATTAAATCATTCAAATGCAGTCTGGAATAAAGTGATCTGTCTCCAAACATATGTCTTCAAATAGAAGGTTTTTTCCTCCACTTCAACCATTTTCAGATACAAATTTCGGTTTCTAAGGAAAAGAACTTGTAAGAGAAAACCCACATGCAATTTCTCATTTCTGTAACTCACTAATATTTTTACATTTCAAATAGCAGGAATCAAATTGACAATTTGCGTATGATTTGTATTTTAAATAATCTTTCTCAAGAGAAATCATATTTTAATGCCTTTCGTTCCAGCAATGTGAAAACAGATGCATTAATCACCTCAAGCCACAGCTCCAAGCCTGAAATGGATTACAGCAGCCTTAAGAGGGCACAGAAACCACATAAAGAAAAGAAGCATTTAAGAACAAAACCAAGCTTTAAGCAGAGCTTAGGCAAGTTCAGTACAATTGCCCAAGCTGGAAATTCTGGCAAAGAGACCGTCGCAGCCGGCTCACACCTCGCCCTCACCTCCTACCCGAAGCGGCGGCACTGCTGGAAGCGCCGAGACAGCGGGCGGCGCGGGCAGAGCACGGCCTCCGAATGCCGCAGGCACCTGGTTTCCCTACGCACGCTTCCCGGGCAATCCCCGTCAGGTACGGCTGGGGGGCTGGGGAGGTAGATCAGATGCCTAATGCCGGCGGGAAGCGAGTCTTTACAACCTCCGCTAGGAAGGAAATGGCTTCCACGGTGCGCCCGTGGGAAATTTAAGCCGCCACTGCAAGACCCCACGTACAGACGAAAGGCACATTCGCCACGACCCCCTCTCCCTCTCGCACTAAACCCACAAAGTAAACACAACCACAACTCGGAGAAACGCATCGTTTTTATTTAGCCTTCCTCGTCTCTCTCAGGTTTAAAAAGTAAAATAGATTAAACTCCCTAAACAGATTTTCAGGCAATTTATGGGTGTTATAAAAAATAATCAAAAAAGGGTGAAAAAAGAAAAAGATGAAAAGGAAAAAAGATTTTTTTTTTTTTTTTACATTCATCAGGAGCTTTTGAAAGGTGCCAGACGATTCGCTCCGGACACTTAAGTCCTTATTTCTCCACAAAGCAGACGAGATACCAGTGCTTTCCTACAGTACCTTGCCAATGTAAATATTCTGACATAAAAGTAAACATGTAGGTGACAAATGATAGTTCAGGCTTCATGAACTACGTATTCCTTAACATTTGCCAAAGGCGACATTTTGGAAGCTGGACTGCTGTCCAGCAGGAGTTGGATGCCGGCCACCGCGCTGTGAACCTCGGCCCCTGGAAAAATCCTGGATATCAATGGTTTTCTTAAATACGCTTTGGTCTAGGCCGCATTGGAAGCGGTGATCTGGCAGTGAAAGCTTTCACAGCACATGGCGAAATACCTGAGCTCTACAGCCCTTCGTGAAAAGGATAAAGGAAGGGAAACCCCCGGGGGCAGTGGCGGGGAGCGAGTGCCGCTCGGCGCCTGCCCTGCCACCAGTCAGTATTTTATCTGCTGCCAAGCAAGACCTCCATCCAGCAGAAGTCTGAGAGACTAAATAAAACGCCGAGTGCGGGAGTTTTTAACGTTAGCAGTGTTGGTCGTAGCCGTGCTGGTTCTACGGCCTGCCGTGTGCCACCGCTTACAGTAGCCAAACCGTAACGACCGCCGAAATCCCCAAGGTGATTCACCCGGGGCAGATTAATTGACCGAAAGAGGCAGCAACTTCCTGCGACAAAGTTCCTCCTCCCTTATTTGCACGGCCAAATGCCACCCACCGATTGATTTTTTGGTGCAAACTGCATCTGCCTTAGTATGACGTTATGCCAGTTAACGAGTTTTGACATTTTGGACTCAGATTAGGAATTAAAATTCCTCAGGTTTGTTCATTCTCAAAACTGAAACCAGAGGGTTAACCTGTAACTATCACAGCAGATGGAGTATGACCCGAGAAAGGTGATGATGGTATTTAGCCTTTTCTAGCTACGAAAGGGCCAGGAATTGAAGGTTGTTCTCACAAATATTCTTGTACCACAATTTTAATCCGTAACATCAAAAGAGAAGAATTTCCCTTCAAGTCCTTCAGTCTGGCAAAACCTGTCCGGTCATAGCGAAACCACATAAGCGTGACAGACAGAACAAACAGGTCGTATCCTTAAATGACAAACTATTTCTCGTGAAATAGAAAAGTTAGTCAAAAGTGCAATTCTTCCTTTCATGGGAAATTTTGAGAGATTTCTTCATGAAATGAAATAATCAAACACATTTAATTCCATAAAGTGAAAATATTTCATTATTATAATTAAATGAAACCGGAAAGTCAAAGTGAGCCATATCAGAAGTGAAATGGTTCAATTTTTCCATTAAAAATCTGATGGAATAGATACATTTCTGCACAAATATTTTCAGTTAAAACAGCATTTTCCAAGGGGAGTTTTTGACCGGCTGCATTAATAACCAGCCATTTCCTCCAGTGACTGAAGGGGTAAAGATTACCTCTCCCCCACAACAACTGAGTCTGTTCGTAAACGGAGAGCATGAAACTGCTAAATTAAAAGCCGTATCATCCAGCTCTCAAGACAAGAGCGCGATCCACTGTACCGCCACGCAAATCACCAGTGTAAGCAGTGATGTGCTGGCTATGCAATAAGTCATTTTGCAAAACCCAACTCGGAACAAACCATAAAGACATGGCTCAACAAAGTAATTACAAAAACATCCAACTAGATGAAAAACAGGACTGAAGAATAATTTGCGAAAGTATTTCTGAAGATGTTGCTGTACGTATAAAACAAGGACACTACGCAAATTGATCCTTGACCCTGAAAAGTAATAAAAAAAGGAGAAACAAACAGATGTTACAAAGGACAGAACAGTACTTGAGTGACTAGTGGAGTAGAGAACTAAATAGGTGTTCAGAAATTGAAGTGCCATAACGTTTTAAAAGAAATAACCAAAGGTTTCAGCAGATACGAATTCACGCCCACTGACGAGGTCACTTCACCGCAAAGATTTCCAGCATACGCTCTTTCAAAGCTCTCGCTGAAACACAACACTGCTCGAACTGAAAAAAAGAAATGCTGGCAACTAGGAACAGTTTCATGAATGTGTTTATAGGCAGAAAACAGTAGAGGCACAACTGGCCACAAACGGTTGGAAGTCATAGTACAGAAATCCTCACGGAAAAAACATTGCCTGTCCGCTCCAGAAAATGATCGTGAAATTGCAGAAGTATTCACTAGGCTGGCTGAAGAACAAAACCTGAAGAGTAGAGAGCTTTCACCTACGCACAGCAGAAATGAAGAGCTGTAGGAAGCAGTGTTTGCAGTAAACACAATTCGCGTAATAGCCGTTTCCAGAAACAAAGCAAAACCAAAACAAAGGTTTTGTAAGCTCAAGGGAGAAACACAAAGCGACCCAACTTTACCAGGTTTTGAGAGCGCAATTCCGAGTGCATGGCGGATACTTTCCAAGCACGTATCGCCTTACAAGAACGAAGCAGAGAAAATTGCTGCATATAGCTGCAAGGGAAGCATGTTCTACAACCAAAGCCCACCGTGCAACAGTAGGTTGGAAATCCCAAACGTAAACACCCCCAGGTGTTCATAATTTCACAAATGGTGCTAAACACCCCATTTTGGCCGTCCGCTGTCGCTCAGGGTAAGGAGGGCAAGTTGAACGGGAAGCCGAATGCCACCACACCAGCACCACAGGAAATTCCCAATTATCCTTAATGCAAGAACAGCACAGTGGACTACTCCGCACATTTTCTTCAACTGAGCTGTCACACGATACCCGAGTAAGTAACGCTGTAACTTGGAACAGGTTCTTTAACTGTATTCATAGGCATAAACAAAACGGGCTTCCTGGAGCCAGAGGCGCATGGTGCCGAGGAGCGCACCAGGGATCCCTGCTCATGTAAAACTGCTGAAGTGTTTTGTTTGCCTTCAGACTCATTTCACTTAGGCAGAGGCAGAACCGAGGGGAATCAGACGTAATTTCTGCAGCCCTTGGCAGGAGTCTGTCATTAGCTGCAGTTCAGCTGGGATGAGGAATTCACTTTATTATTAACACCTGTTCCTAGTGGGGACTTGCACAGAAGCTGAACGGGGCTGTGTTCAGGATACTAAAGCGTCAGGGATTATCTCAACCTGAAATTCTAGTAGGATGCCCTACGGTGGTACTTGACAAGCGCTGAAAGTTTGTCTGCACTGAAGGTTGTAAATATGGACGAGAGATTTACAGTGTCTACCTCTTCTAAGCAAAATGAATGTAACTGCAGCTCTTAAAGCAAAATTTATAATCTAGCTCTAGGAGACCTTATTCATTTTCAGAGTCTGCTAAACATATTGGCTTTAAAACACAGTTAAAAATTAAGCTGATTTCAATAAAATGCATGGAGTTTAAACTAGTCTCTAATGAGACTAGTTTTAATTTGCCTACATTTAATAACTTTTTTTTATCATCGCATTTTCAAAAATGTTTTTCTTGCCAGTTTTCTAGTTTGCAAGTATGCATGACCAAAAAACCTTCATTCTTTACAAAGAGGAAAATGAGAAAACAATACATACAGATTACTATCAAAAACATAAAAGTCAAAATTTAAAAAAAATTGGCTTTGCTTCCTACTTTAAAAGGGTCTTTACAATCACTTTATGTGAAAGTAAGTGAAAGAGGAAAAAATTACTCGTGGGGGGAAAAAAGGGAGAGACTTCAGTCTTCGTTTGTTCTTATAATTTCCTTCTACACACGATCACTGTGATTTTTCTCTCTCAGACAGGCCATTCCAGTTAAATTTTGCAGCTTCTAGGTGAGGGCAGTCATACCCATCTCTTCCTAGTTCATAGTTCAATTAATTGACAAAAGTCACGCGGAGCTAATTTCTCCCTGATAAATCACACACAGAGAAGTTGAGCAAGTCCTGCTGGAGGAGAGGACCTACCAATACAGAGAGACACGGAGAGAGATAAAGATTAAAAAACCGCTGCTTACCAAGGCCAGCAACCTGCCATCCTCCTTCATAGCCAGAAAGCGATTTGCGCTTACACCTTTGATTGACACCACTCCTCTTTCTTCTGCTTGAAGCTGCAGCTTGACTGCGAACAAAAAAGACAAAAGTAAATTTTCACAGCCATCGCGGTATTTCAGCACTTGACAGCGAAGCCTACTGCTTCAAACCTAAAACCAGAGAAAGACTGAGCTTCAGCTTGCAGCGAAGATAGTAAACTTTCCACCTCTAGCTTTCCGATCCCATTTTTCGTCAAAGAAAGTGCTTATTACAAAGTAAGTAGCTATTGGCAAATTGGCAAAAATAAGCATGCGTTATTCTTCTATCTTCATTTCACAAAAAAGCAATTTAGAAACCCATAAAAATTCCTTGAAGGACCACTTACGGCACGGTCAACCACTCACAGAAGGTGGGAATTTTTCATGGCAATTTTCTTACGGAGATATTTCTTACTGTTTATCGAACAGCATCGGACACTGAAGGCATGCAATTCTATACAGCTAGATTGTCAGAGAGGCATGAGTCTGGACTACGATTAAGACCATTCAGGACCATATCACTCGCTAAATGTTCTAGGAGTTCCCAACAGAAAAGTTTCCATTAGTTTACATCATACATCCAACAAGTGGTTACAATAAACAGACAGAAAGAACTGCAAAAGTAGACGAGGATAGCAAAGACACGAGAAATGGTGTTAAACAAATTAGGAACATGAAAAGTGGGTTTATTTGAATCAATTATTTTAAAAAAATGAACAGTCATGTTTGTTTGAAAATCTAAGGTCATATCACATAGCTTTTAGCTACTGCCTGTGAATTAACGCAAAGTCTAAACTGATTTTTCTAGCTACAAATCAAATCCAGTCGTTTAGATTAACACACAGATGTTTCCCCCTTTGCCGACAGCTTGTTTCAAGCTATAAGCCAAAAGTGGCCTCCACCTAAATCCAGAAGAGCTGTTTGCTCTTTTTCTCCTTTTTTCTTCCCTGATTATTCCTGTCGTTGCATTCAGAACGAGAAATGAATCAAGTGAAGTGGTTAAAACAGCGGAGCCAGGAAGCTGCATCTCGGCTGCATTTCAGCCTAACCTTACCAGGAGTATCTGGGACACTGCACCTCGAAGTGCGGGTTTTTGAACCAGCAGCTACTCAGGAGGGGGAATACTGCAATACAAGAAACTATACCGAATACCATAGAAAAGTCCACCAGATACCTTCTACACGACTTCCATTTCTTTTGAGCTGCAAATACCTAAACACTATGTTGGAACTGCCATTTTTCTGGAGAAGAAGGGAAGGAAAAGGAAGCAAAGTACACGTTGTCCTAAACCTCACAGAAGATCCTGTTCTAGTCCAACCATTTTTAGAACATCTCCCTCTGACAATCTAACTTTGATTATTTAAAGCATCACTTAAAAAAGGGGAAAAGGCCCATACAGCAACTCCTATGAGCTCTTTGGACTGCTTGCAGCTTGACATGTGGTCCTTCCTCCTCCCCTTCACAGAAAATACATGCCCGCTCCCTGCAGCGCCATCCCATTGAGCCAGCTTGCACAGGCAGTACGATTCAATCCGATTTCTGCTAAAAACAAACACAACCATTTCAGCAGCAGTGGAACAGAAGAAATTGGATCTCCCAAAATCCCTAGGTTTTCCTCTATTCTGGATGGCCATTATTTCCAGTGAAACCCGCACCTGCAGACCCTCTCACTTAAAAAAGAGCAATTAAGAGCGAGCCCAGATGAGCACTGTGCTTCTGGGCAATACTGTGCTTTCATCCACAGTTCCACTTAAACGGGGGATTTTTAAGAGCAACTGTACTTCCATGACAGGAAGCAAGATCATGGCAACACGGGCATCAAAAACGAGGAATAGCTGAGAAACAGCTTCTCACCTTCTTGGGATGCATAAAGACAAAGACGACTCTCGCCAAAGAATTGAGCAGCTAAAGAAGGAACGAGCAGGATGTCGCAAGCTGGTACTGTTTATGTGTCCATCAGGTGTCCAAACGAAGGATATGACTCATCTGGTGCGAGACTATCGGTGTTTCCAAAAATGAACTAGACTGGAACTTCTCCTTCCTTCTGCTTGTCATCCCAGAAGTTATTTTGGGAATTAGTTAAAAACATTTTCTGTTTGAACAGACTATACAGAGATCTGACCATGATAAAAGCCCAGCTAGAGGAACCGACAGCTGTGCTCCATTCACTCAAAAGTGCTCAGCCAAGGACTCGCACCAGTTTGTGTTTGCCCGTTTCTTTCTTCGAAGGGTTCTTGAGAAACACATCCCTGGTTCCGTACAGTAAGACTGGTATTACAGCTTAGTGGGTGCCGTGGTTTAACCCCAGCTGGCAACTGAGCACCACGCAGCCGCTCACTCACTCCCCCCCAGAGTGGGATGGGGGAGAGAATCGGAAGGGTAAAAGTGAAAAAACTCGTGGGTTGAGATAAAGGCAGTTTAATAGGGAAAGCAAAAGCCGCACACACAAGCAAAGCAAAACAAGGAATTCATTCCCTCCTTCCCACCGGCAGGCAGGTGTTCAGCCACCTCCAGGAAAGCAGGGCTCCATCACGCGGAACGGTGACTTGGGAAGACAAAATGCCATCGCTCCAAACGTCCCCCCCTTCCTCCTTCTTCCCCCAGCTTTATATGCTGAGCATGACGCGCCATATGGTGTGGGATATCCCTTGGGTCAGTTTGGGTCAGCTGTCCTGGCTGTGCCCCCTCCCAGCTTCTTGTGCCCCTCCAGCCTTCTCAGTCGGTAGAGCATGGGAAGTTGGAAAGTCCTTGACTAGTGTAAACACTACCTAGCAACAACTAAAACATCGGTGCATTATCAACATTGTTCTCACCCTAAATCCAAAACACAGCACTGTACCAGCTACTAGGAAGGAAATTAACTCTATCCCTGCCGAAACCAGGACAGTGGGGAAAGTCGGATGGGCAACACGGGTATACATCATCTCAGACACGAGCTTCATTCACCTACCTGCTTTTGTGGAGTATATAGTTTTTTCTATTTAATGACGCAGTTCTAAAAAGCTTGACCTTTTAAGCCACCAGAAAAAATGCTTGAAGTGCGTTTGGAGCGGGAGCATCTCTTGAGATTCAGAGGGAAGTTGCTGCTTATTTGGCTTTTTGTTGTGGGGAAAAAGATTTTTGCAATACAAATGAAAGCTTTCTTGGTTTACTTCTGTTGCTCCTAAAGACAGGACTGAGGAAACTCCAACAATAAGAATACCAGGAACATGAAATCTTTAGGATAATTGCTGCAAACCCTTTTTTAAGCATTAAAATTATTTCATCTGATTTTTCCCTGGATACAGACAGACGTGAGTAAGAGCTGCTTGTAAATCCACTAATTTGTATACACAACTGAAGCCATATTAATAGAAATGCTGCACTCTAAAGAAGATAAAATGGTTTCTTATGAATTGTGTGTCTGTTGCCATTTTGCACAAAGGAAAGAAAAAAGAGAAACCTCTCGTAATTCACTAATAACTCCAGACTTCCAAGGAATACAGAAACCTCTGCAGTCGTAAAAAGTTAGGTGAAATGTTTAATTTCATCCCAGAATCAAGTATCCAAAATACAGCCCTCCCGAGTTACTAGGCCAAAATCAGACTTGTGAACAGCTTCAAAAACCTTCAGTGCAGCTCCTTGCCCGCTGGGGAAGCAAGAATGTGGAGAAGTGCTCTGGGCAGGGACTGGGGGAAATGGACTTTTGAGATGTGCCCAAGCACACAGCTTTCACCGCACACTTAACAAGAAACAGCTGTGTGAAATAGCTGAAAAGTAATATTAATTACTGCAGTACGGACTTCTTAGGCTTCGTGACTTTCTCCTGACAAAAAAAGCATACCAACTCCTATGGCATCATACTGGGCCAAAAGTTCAGATTCCATAAAAACAAACTTTTAGTAAAGGTTTTTAAGGCCTGTAAAAATATTTGTATAGTTTGGAGAAGCTTGTGAAAAGTGTTACTCTTTAAAAAGGAGAAGGAGGAGGAAAAAAAAACCAAAACAGACAGAAAAAGATTTTCCTGCAGAGTTTGAAAAGTGCTGCAATACTGAAAGCCCCAAAAGCAAGATCAGCTTCACTGGATTTTCCTCTCCAACTCAAAAAACACAAGACTAAACAGAGCCAGAATAGTACTGTAAGTTTTTCAGGGTTTTTTTTTTTTCAGGTTTCAGCGTTATTTCATGGCTTTATTAATGCAAGGTAAGTATCTGCCGCAGTGTTATGTTGATCTGGAGATGCCAGCATACAATACAGCCTTACTAATCAAACACATTTTGACCCTGCAATCATCACCAGCAGCAACAATTTTAGGTTTAGCTCAATGCAACTTGGCACAATCGGTCAGAAGAGAAATTTAACACTTGACAGCGATGATCCCTATCTTTTGCAGCCTTTAGGTCACCAATGGCAACAGTTCAGACACAGGCCATCATTTCAGATCTACTCGTAATACTTGTTTTCAGCATACCTGAACCTCAAAACCAGATCCATGAAAGGAAATTAATTAAGAAGTTTGTAATCCAAAAAAGTAGCACAGATTGTTGTGAAACAGCTAATTAATGAACTGAGGGCCAAAAAGGCACATTTTTCCCAGTTATTCTGGCAGTCCTTTGGGAGGGCTTCCCTCCAGCACGGCAGTAAGTTATTTCACTATTCACATTCATAGACTCATAGAATAGTTTGGGTTGGAAGGGACCTCTAAAGGTCATCTAGTCCAACCCCCCTGCCGTGGGCAGGGACATCTTCAACTAGATCAGGTTGCTCAGAGCCCCGTCCAACCTGACCTGGAATGTTTCCAGGGATGGGGCATCCACCACCTCTCTGGGCAACCTGTGCCGGTGCTTCACCACCCTCAGCGTAAAAAATTTCTTCCTTATATCTAGTCTAAACCTACCCCCCTTTAGTTTAAAGCCATTCCCCCTTGTCCTGTCGCAACAGGCCCTGCTAAAAAGTTTGCTGCCATCTTTTTTATAAGCCCCCTTTAAGTACTGATAGGCTGCGATAAGGTCTCCCCGAAGCCTTCTCATACCACGAGATTCATACCATGAAATTCATACCATGATCCATACCTCTCATTCATACCATGCCTTTTAATTTGCGATGAACGCCAAGTGCAAGGCTACGGTCGATGCCTTGCTCAGCATGCTGAGCA
Source organism: Pygoscelis adeliae (assembly GCF_000699105.1). Lineage (NCBI taxonomy): Eukaryota > Metazoa > Chordata > Aves > Sphenisciformes > Spheniscidae > Pygoscelis > Pygoscelis adeliae. The sequence continues at coordinate 3,586,042 of NW_008824233.1, read as the reverse complement.
AACATCTTGAGGACTGAGGCTAAGTCATCACAAAGTTATGAAATAAAAAAAAGCCCTATCCCACTTATAACCTATGCGACCTTTATGCACTGACAACTAAAAAGGACTCTGTAAATTTACTGCTACAACTAAGACTTTCTTTGGTATCTCTTCATAATAAGCCGCAGTATGATCGCCTTCCCTTTTTCTGCCGAGTAAGAAGAAATGAAGTGCAAGACATACAAATTTAATTTCATGCCAGGGTAGAAACTCTGAGGAAGGAGGATAGAGTTGTATCTTTGGGAAGATATAAAAAGGCTTAGAAAACATGAATGGAATAAAGTTAAGGCACTGAACTATAGTTCAGGAGATGGATTTAAAACCTTCCTCTGACACAAACTTTTAATACTGTAAGATAAAATTATAAAAGTATCCTAAATGAGACTCTCCTTTGAGCCGTTTCCTTGTTCCTGTATTCAGAACAATCGCAAACCTGTTACCTGAACACCTGAATCGGTTAACAAAATGCAATTTATGGATGTAACAACATGGTCCATAATACGGCAGTACAGATTTTCCCAGAAGAAAAGACACCAAGCCCAGAAGAAGCCACCGTAGAGCCCTCTGACAAGCTGTACAGTTAGAAGCGCAAAACCAGATGTGGCATCGGAAGATGGAAAGAGAACAAGCCGCATAAAGACAAAATTCTCAAACCAAAATTAAATTAATCAATAGGTACTTACAGCCTGCAGGACAGAAGGCGTTAAAGAAATTTTTAATCAGAAGGTGACTGTTTAAAAGCTACCAGGCTCAAAAGCAAGAAATGCCTATAAATGTGCCAATTATAGGGAAAATATATACAGTGTCTGAAAGTACACGCTGAGCAAATCTCTCCGTGCTCACCCTGCCCGTGACATCAGGAGATCCCGTCACATTCTTCTTGGAACCACGTTTTCCAATTCCTCTGTGCCGTAATAAACACGGGAGTCAAGTACCACTAGCTGTGCCACGGCCCTTCCTCAGGTAACTCACCCACCCAGCAGCACCGCCAGCCCCCAGGTAAGACCATAAAACTTAAGTGTTCAGCACAGGAGAAACATGCAAACATACAAATCGGACTTTTTTAACTATGGGTCCAGGGATTTTTTTTAAGTCATTCTGTCAGGATAATGAGTTTTTCCTCAAATTTTGCAAAAGGATTCCCATACCAAAAAAATCACAAGCTGTTCGTCAACCTCTTGAGCTGCAAGATGCTTTCTACAGGCAGACTGTGTCCAAATCCTGTCTGCAGCTGCTAACTGAGGGTGGTACATCCCATTTCCAGAACATGGGAATTCCGCATCTTGCGGCAGCCGAGCTGAGAGCTCATTGAGCCCCTGCTCTTCCACCAGGATCCGTGGCAACCTCTGGATCTCAACGCAACGGTCAAAACAGAGAGCATCAATGGTTTGTCAATGTTTTTTCACAGCAAGGTCGGTGAACCACAGCTGAGCCAAAATAAAGGAAGACTAAATCCCGTGAAAGTTTTGACCGTGTTCATTTTTGACAGGACATGCAAAAGGCGTCCTAACTCAGCACCCAGTTGTCGAACATTGTCAGAGCTATTGTTCAAGACTGTTTTTTACATACACATATATATATATACAGCCTTCTAAAGCTGTAAGGATAATTTAATACTCAGCATTTCCAGTACAGATTTTATTTTACAGTCATATGTCTTCTTGCTTATAATACCATCTACATCTCTGTATGGCAGATTACCCAGACAGCAACATCTACCTAAGGAGACGACCACTAACTAGGAAAACACATCACTCTCGATGTAGTTTGAGTGAAGCTATTATGCCTTCCAGTAGTATAAAAAAAGGACAGAGCAGGGGACATTTTTTCTTCACAATACATAGAGGCTGTGTTAAGAATACGTATTCGCTGATGTTTTGGCTGAAGAACAATACGAGCTACAGCCTAACCTGAATTTCCACTGAAACCGGTGCAATTTGTGGCATTAAAGGCTGTTGAACCACACTACAACATGCACCAAAATGCCTGGGAGAGAGTTTTCTCCACCTCCCACTACACACAGCCCCTCCTGGACAAATACAGCTGTTCTGTATATATACACACATACAAGACGAACCGGGGTTTTTTTGCCAGCTTCCTTTCCATTAACAGAGGAAATTCACAGGTGCACTCTTTTCCAACAGCGACGCTCGGGCGGAGAGATTCTTACCAGCCTCTGAAAGGCAGAATGACTGAACAGTCGTTTTCCTTTTTGTTGCAAGACAATTCACAGCAGATCAAACCTCTTCAAGACCGCTCCCTGATGTATACATTAAACAGGTTCAACAGTTTTGGGGCTTTTGGTTTTTGGGGTTTTTTTCGGGTTTTTTAGATCAGGTCCTGATCCTGTGACACGTTAAAACACAGCCAAAACACTGACCGCACTGATGTGTTCCTCCCCTGCAGCCAGCAGAGCTCTGCAGGCACAGATTTCTGCATGCGTTCATGTCATTAGTGGATTGCAGATGTAAAATTATAGTTACACATACATGACTATCCCCCTTTCACAGGGTATATGGTCAGGACAGATCTACAAGTTGCAAGTTAAGCGAGCCAGCATATTTGAGAGAGAGTTACAAACGGGCATTTATTTCACAATTTGGAGAGACTTCTCTAAGAATATGGAAGTTGGAAAGCGGTATTTAATAGCATTGTGGTTGGCAAGGTTTCAGATGTCTGTTATGAACTGGATCTTCCCCATCTTTTCTTAAAGAGCTCAAAAAAGTATTTCCAATGCAGTTTTGCATACGCCAGTGGAGAAAAGAATTTTATGGACAAGTAGCACAACACGGATGGAAAAGATGCTAGCAAGAGTGGAGAATACAGAAAACGTGTACATTTTCCAAAAGTTCTGTTATTGCCCTGAGCACTAGAACTGAAAAATTACGTGTACAATGAAAACCCTGAAGTCCTTTTACAGTTATCCCAACCCAGCAAAGCTTTTTAATGGCCCAGACCAAATAATACTGCACTAACTTAAATGGTCCCAAATGGTTTCATTGCTCTGCCTCATAAAGGGTTCGGCCAAAAATCTCCTTCACAATTGGTTTATTTACAAGATCTTGGCAAAACCTAGCACACAATTGGTTTATTTACAAGATCTTGGCAAAACCTAGCAACTTAATAGTTCAGAAAACGAGCGCTTCACATTTTGGAAGTTACTGACTGCTGAGCTCGTACTACCTTTCTCACACACTCCCAGTCGGACATCTGTTGGCAGCCGCAGAGGAACAGCGCTGCCAGCCTCCTGCACCCCAAGCCCTTTGCCTGGGGCAACCGGCGTGCGCAAAACCACGTGCTGTTATTTTACTCATAGCAGCTGCATTGGCCAAGATGTTCTGGGGCAGGAGTATGCCACAGTATCACTAAGGAAGAGGGAAGCAAAGGTCATAGTGGGGAAAGAAAGGGACGGAGACACGTTAGGAAAAAATAAAAGGCAGACAGAGATGCAAAGAGCAAGCAGCAGGGCAGAAGGGCCACGATACGTGTACATACAGTACATGAGGGTGCTGTACTGGAGCATGAGGCAAACTCCCGCACCTCAAGTAGGTGGAATTTGAGATGTATTAGCCAAATGGATTCATAAAATTCCCGTTTTCCTACTCTTCCACAAGGAAATGGGAAATCTAACCACTACATCAGAGAAACCCTGAAATAAAAACCAACCACGAGCTCCTGGCTTTGGATACACTTACACAGCAAATAAAGGTATGATTAAAGCCTAAGCTATACTTCCACTATCATCTACCTAGCAAAGATCCCTACAAACAGACTTCAGTGCGGACTAAAACCGTGAGTACCCAGCCATGGTCTCAGAATCACACAAAATTCAGGTCAGAAGGACCCTATCTAGTCCAGCCTTCTGCTCAAGGGTCTCCATCACTTCACAGTGAAAACCCTGCCGCCACATTTTCGCTACTGTCAAACATACATGCAAGCTAAATCAAAGCTCACGAGGGTTCACCGATGTTTCCTGCAGTTACACCTCTTACTGCCGTAAGGCACAACCACAGTGCCCCACGCACACGTACACGTGCAGAGGCTGCTTTCATGCTCTGCAGAGTCTTCCCATCTTCACCGAAACACTGCTCCCAGGGCAGGACCACGCAACCTGGATATCCGCTTTCAGTACCTCCACCCTTCCCTCCAGGACCCCGAACGCCGCCCTGAGTACCCCAAGATGAGACGCCAGCATCATTACACCACCTACCATCTCCACACGCTGCTCTTTGCTGTTCTGCCTCTCTCACTTAAATAGCCTTCTCAAGACAGCAGGAAAGAGAAGCCCTTTTCGTGACTGTACCATCACTATTAACACCCTGCAAGGATGTGATGTAAAATACCACATTTTACCAAGAGGACTCTGGGCCCGAGAACATCGATCAGCCAATGCTCCAAGAGGTTATTTGGAGTTTCTGAACATCTCAACAGCAAACACATGCCTTACCCAGACACAGCAACTAACAGAGCAGCTTATGGACCCTGGAAAAGAGGAATCTGATACTATTTCAGCCCCTGTTTTCACTAACATACAGCCGCTTTATTTGAACTGAAAAAGTCATTAGCAAAACACCTCTCACTCAGCTTACAAGAAGGGAGAGTTTATGTACCCCCTGAAAAATCCCAGGCTGCACGTCTCTGGATCAATGACTAGCGTTACTACAGGCTCTGCTGTGGAAAAGCTAAACCCAAGCCAAAGGCTCAGGGCCCACCTCCAACATATTTGCAGAGGCCCTGTAAGGAAAATCCTTCCGTGAGGCCCCCGAATGACACTGCGGTGAAGCTATTCCACCAGCTCCCCATCACTCGTCCTCCTGCACCTCCATGCCCCCAGAAAAGAACAAAGCAGCAACTATTTTGCAGTCTCGCTGCTACAGAGGCGGATCACCTCTGGAAGGAGTAAGTATCAGAAATGCAAGGAAGTTCATAAAAAAGGGGGGAAAAAATAAGAACCGGCAACGCTTTGCTAACTGCAACACCCTACGACCCAACTCCCACTCCCGCACACTCCATGGCTGAAGCTGGCCGATTCCTTCACGCCTGGGGGCAACGTCTATTCCCAGCCAGGTGTCCAAGCAAGACACACAGAGTCAGGCATGCTCGCTCCACACCTAACATAATAATCCCTCCCAAACGCAGGGGCTGGTTCGAAGATACACATGCATGTACACACACACGCAGATGAATACCCCCATTTCGGCATTTCCAGAGCCAAAGCTGCCCAGCTGGGTCAGATCCAAAACCCCAGCCCGTGAGCTGGTGATGCCTACTGTAACTTATCTCTAGGAATCAGAAATATCTTTGGCGCTCTCTCTCCCACATCTAGTCTCTGACGCTTTTTGATGTCTCTTTCTCAAAGACATATTAAGCATATTAACATCTTTCGCTAACTGATGAGCTTTGCATTGACGTACGAGGCATCCCCAGCCTTGAGACCACAAACACAAAAACAACTCTTTGCTCGCTTTCATACGCTTGTCATAAAACAACTGTGCCATCGCCGGAGCTGCTGAAGTACACGCTGCCTGAAACCTGCAACATGTGTAGGGGAGAAAGGAGGAACAGGTATGAAAAACAGCAAGTGAACCCTTGCAGAAGAGGTGGTCTTTTAACCAACAAAACCCGCAGAACAGCAACAAAAACAATCAAGCAAATGAGGTGTCACACTGAGAAATAGTGAGTCACACTCCCATACAAAAGCACATTTCTTTGCTCTTGCATGACAACATTGTAAGTGTATCTTTTTCCTTTTTGCCAGCCAGAGGCTTAAAACCACTCGCAAACAAACCTCAGGTCTTGAAAATGTAAACACCTACAACAAAAATATACACTTCAGAAATATGAACACTTCAAAAAGTTCCGGTTACACTTCAGAGTAAATCCAAGGCTTTAAACAGAATAATAACTTGTGTAACTGTTTACGTATCAACCCACTAACCTAGTCTACCACATAACGTGGACATTCACAGATTCATCTTTTTAAGTAGTACAAATACTGAATACAATGAAAATTATTTCCCTATTCAGGTTCTCCATCTATTCTCATTTATATCTTAACCGCAATTCCTACAAATACCCAACTCCACCTAACATATACCTACCATACCGGGAATCCTCCCCAAGAAACACTGATTACCAAATACACTGCATCCTCAAATGTTCCCTATAAATTTCATATAAAGGACAGTAAAGTCATCCTGCAGAAGAACAATTTCAGAAAAATGTGACATACAACGTTTCTGGCAACAGTCTGGCTTAGTGCTCCCTGCCTGTGTACCCCCGTGTAAAACACGCACGATTACATTTCTCCATTTCACACGGCTTGCAGAAACTGGTCGATCAAACTTCATCAAGTCCTTTAAAAGTTAAAAGCACTAGAGTTTCTGTATCCTGCTTACAAAACACAACTTGGGTATTTTGTGCTGCCGAGTAAAGTAAACAGCGATTGCTTGGCGTTACGTAAGGCTTTCAAATGCCAGACACTGCAAGTACACCATCGCATAAAATTCTTCTAAATGCCTAGCTGGCACGCTGTTTGCAGTCTCCTTGTCATTGCAGATGAGCTGACTGCATCATTTAAAGCAGAAAAAATTACTAACTTTACCAGAGAAGAACTTCATTCCTTACTGGGTATGGGTGATAAAGCCCAGTCTCCAAGTCACCGATACCTTTACCCCAAATTCGTGATTTAGAACAATGTTTGAGGGTTTCCTTATCGAAACAATGAATGCATGTTCACACATGGGTTTTAGGACTTTTCCCAAAGGGCTTTTCTTAACAAGGGTAAGGTAATCCATGACGTTTCTTTGAACTGCTTTCACTTCATTTAGCATTCACTAAAGTAAATCGCAGAATAACCACTTTCAGTTGTTCAGCTTTACAACAAAGCTGGTGCAAGCGTTTAGCCAACACGTCGTCACTGACTAACATCAGAAGATGCACACAGAACTTGCAGAATTTCAGCTCTTTATGTTTACCGTGCATTCACTAATCTCTTTGTAACTATGACCTGTTTTTCACTTGCAGCAAAATAAACAAACATAAAAACAGGGATAACCTGAGACAAGCCCAAGAATGTCGCTTCAGAAGACAGAGAAGGTAAAACGTGTAATTTTTAAAAGGTATTTTTAGTGCTCCTTCTTCACGTACGACTCACACAACTGTTCAGTAGTACATAGCATCTGAGGGCTGCAACCGATGTCAGAGCCGTAACAGATTCGATGAGATGAAAGGAAAAGGCTGCCAGAGCAGTGGTGAGTAATTGCCAACCCATAGGCTTAATAAGCCTTAGTGTCACAGTTGGAAAGGAAAAGCTGGGGTTTAGAAATGCCAAGAAGAATCAGCAAATAGGATTTCAAGAGAGTCTGAAGCGCAGTGGTGAAAGAGGAACTGTGGCAGGCACCCAGGGTGCCAGGGAGATGGCAAAGCAGACAGGAGTAGGAAGAAATAACAAGCTGGTAAGGAGGAGTTCCTGTGAATTAAGTTGCCCTTTAGAGTTGATTGCTCTTAATCTGGCCAAAAGGTTAAGGGACAGTGACTCTGTTGGTTTTGCATTTCCCCCACCTCCAATACCAATGAAATTGAATTAATCACTGAGTCTTTAATAAATATTTTTGCAAAAAGTCAACAAAAAACCCAATCAAAATCCATACACATGCACGCACAGTATTTCACTGGTGCCTGTCCCCCTTGTTTACTGCAAGGACAATGCAAAGACAACATTAAGCCCGGAGACTTACTTCATCCTCCATCTATTTTACCCCCTTCCATCAAGCTGTGTATCCACCCTATGCTGACATTTAAATAATGCATCCACAGGGGAACAGCACGAGCTGCAATGAAGGACAACAGCTGTCAATCACTGCTGACCCAGAACAGTAGTGAACCACAGTCTTCACAGGAAAGCTCTAATTTGCTTTTGAATGCAGCCTCGCTTGAGTATAAAGAGTTCTTCTTTGTAAGAAACCAAATTCCCTAACACCGAAAAATAAAATGCAGAGTGCATTGTTAGACTTTCCTTCATATACCTGGGTAACACTCGTCACTTTTACAGCCCCCTACGGTCACTCTGAGGAGGCAGACAGAATACACCGCGGGACCCAGCCTGTACCGGGGAGCCAAGAACTTGGGTCTGCAGGACCACAGCAAGAGGGATCAGCCCGTAGCCGCTTCCCCAGCTTCCAGCTCTCCGAATAAAAACCCACTGCTTCTTCTGAATACCTTCGAACCATACTAAGAAGGGACATGAGCGCTTTCCTGACAACAAAAGTGAGACCTTGCAATCTGCAGCTTGGAAGAACCCACCTGGCTCTCTCCCACTTCAGCCAGACCATTACTAGTACTCACTATGCCGGTTTAAATCTATTTACTGGTTTAAATCTCCGCGCTGCTCCAGACTTCGCTGCAAGAGCATGCTCCCGAAGTATGCCATGGCTACAAGCACCAGCAATCGCACTGTCTCGCCTTATGTCACGTCAAATCAGGAGGCAGGCCAGACATCTCTGACTCCTAACAGCATTTTCTCCTAATACAATATCACATAGACAATACTGATACATGTTGCCAGAGCCTGACCGCTGAAATTGAGCCTCATTTTGAGGCACCGTGCTCTGCTCCTCAATAGCAAGTAGTAACACTTTACAACCACCGGTACTAGCTCAAGCACAGACAGTTAAATGCTCTGGAAGACATTGCTTCGTGAAGCAGTAAAGCAAGGAGAAGGTTGCGACTGAAATAAATTAAAACTGGCAACATGGGACAGTTCTGTAGACTTCTTCAGCTTTTAGGAATTCCTGCATTTCTAAGGACACAAGCATTGTAGGTCTTTTTCCTCAATTTTCCTGAATGAACTACATTACTGTCAGTAAAACATCCGTAGTGATTCTGTAAACATCTGTAAAACCACAAAATGAATCCTTCATATTTACATATTCAGAGGCACGGCCAGACGCACGTTTAGCTATTCATCCCAATTGCTCCATTACAGTTGGAGAAACCCAATGAACTGAATCCATATACTATTTCCCAGAAACTGCTCAGCCTACCAACTCTGTGCGGCAGGATACCCTAGGTGACTTCCAAACAGAGATGACAGCCTCTCCCCATACCTCCTCTCCATGGCCCTCGCTGGCTGCTTCTCCACACTAAAAAACGCTCTCATTTTTGTATCCATCTCTGTTGCCACAGGTATCAACAGGACCTAGTGGAGTATTGCACAAAACTGCTCTACAGGCGTGGTTCTCTACATCCAGAAATCTCAGTCTCGCTATTGCTCTTCCCAGAGTTGTGGGACTGTATTAATACTCATTGCAATATGGTCCTAAAATCACCATTCTAACCTGAAATGTAACATAGGTGACAAACGCATGGACTCTACCTGTTCATCCTCTTCAAGTCATCCATCAAGGAAGACACTGTATCTTGTCCTGCATTTTAACAGACAAGATGGTTCCGGACGTGGTACCACAAGACAGGCAGTGACACCCGAACCGCTAGCTGCTGCTGGGAAGGGGCAGTTCCTGTCCCTCCACCCCACATTCCCAGCTGCACACTCCTACCACCTCCCTCGCACCAGCTCTGGCACTTTTCTTGACATCTCAGCGAGCTGCTTCAATGCATTAAATCGATCAGAAACTAATGCAGTGGAAGGGGGAGAGAGAGAGAGAGAAAATGCTTTTCTGCCAATTCAGCAAACCAATCTGTCCCTTTGCTGAACTTGGGGCTAGAGGTGGTACCAACTACAGCACAGCTGAGACTGGGGGAAGGAAGAGGAGGGACCATCCCTTTCAGCAGCAGAGACTTGTTAGATCAGCTGAAGGGGTCCGACCAAAGGATCCCTTGGCCAGTCACCACTGACAGCATAACAGGTGATGTTAAAACACAACATTGGGGGGTTGGAGGGGAAGGCGAAAAGGGGGCACGTGGACTGAAATGAAACACTTGAGTATTTGTTCCCCAGTACCCAGAAACACCAAGAAAAGATACAGTCTGCCAAAAAATGGTGCCAGTCCCAAGAGGTGCTACAGACATTTCCCCAGAAGAGGTGTACCAAGCGCAGATCGAGATGCAGTGATGCCTGTACACTGGAGTATGTTAAGGACGCCCTTTATCAGTGAAAATAACCGCAGAGCTACACCACCGCAGAGTGGCAACAGAACATCTCATGAAACACATCGGCACGGTAAAGGTTTGCAGAGGGACACCAGGTATTGTGGGCACCAGGTTGGGTCAGCCCGAGAGTAGAAAGGAGAAAGCCAGGAAACAGATTGAAAATATTTTCAAGCTGTATCACAGCTGATATCTGTCCTTGCTTTTACAAAACACACCACCATGCAGTATTTCATAGCTGCGAGTATCAGGATTTCGTGCCTTGCACATTCCAGCTGGAATCGTAATGATTGCTGTCTTATGAGATCTGCTCAAGCCTCGTCACAAGGTAGGAGCCAAGCTAGCAACCTCCACAATACAAGAATATAATTTCACCACATTGCCACCGCAAATGGCCATGAAGTCTAGTTCCTACTTCGTCCCGTCCTGGTACCCTGAGTATCTTTCTCCTTTGAATCACCCGAGCAATGTGGTTTTCAAGCTCCAAAAGTCAAACATGAGTGATAAGTTCATACAGGATCACTCAACCAGAAGCGTACCATGACAGTTTGGGCAAGACGACCTCCACCCAACTCTGTAGACATCATCTCATTTATAATCTCGGATGATCGTATCAGGCTCCAGTCAAAATCTGGCCCTACCCTGAACAAACAAATAAGATAATAATCCTGAAATGCCACCAGCACTCCAGAGAGTCACCCTTTAAATATTTTTATTGAGAAGTCAGAAGGTGGCAGAAAAGGCAGACGGGTAAGCTCAAGTTTACCCATATATTGTTACAAAACACACTACTGAAAATGACAAATGATGAGAGAGTTGCTTTATTTTGAAATGCACGGTCTTAAACAGATACTAATAAAAGTAAAGGCTATTAATTCTCCATCAGAATTGAAAAGCAATCTCATTACCAACTTTTAGCCTTCAAAAGTCATGCCATAAACATTTCAAATATCCCCTGGTATAGATACTCAATCCACGGATTTCATGCAAGGACGTACTTTTTTCAGTAACAGTAACTTGAGCAGTCTCAGGATAACCATTATTTCAAAACTGGATTGCGTTAAGGTTATATAGTCCGTTTTGTTTTTACCAGATAATTGCACTAAACACGCTGCCACCGATAGTCAAAAAGCTCCATTGTTTCTAGGGTTATTAACCAGTTTAGTACAACCGATCACGTCTCAAGTATTTTGAAACAACCGATGGCCACTGATCCCAGGGCAACGCTCCCAAGAGTGCTAAAAACCATAATAATCACAATCCAAATTTCAGTCTTCTCTTGTTCGCATCAGAAGTTATGGATGGATTCATGGATTTGGCTCAAACTGCTTGAACAAATGAGGAAATGTCAGAAAAATATTTTTCTGGGGAATAAAAGGAAGAAAAAGGTAAAAAAACCCCTAAGCTCAGAGAAAAACTTTCAAAGAAACTCGTTACATGTTTCACTTCAGTGTGTTAACAACTTTTAAGTATATAGAAACCACTGAATAATTTTTTTTTTCCCCAACTGTTCGCCACATATGTAATCCAAGGGAGTTAGGAGAAGCTTACGGAAACAAAACGTCACTGAAAAGATTATGATTTAAAATTCAGGTTGAGACTGATTAATTAAAGGGCAATTAAACAGAATTCTGCCCAAAAACCTGCAGCGGAACAGGTCCCCTTTCTTTTAGAAGATACGATAGGTGTATGTATTCTGTGGAAACTGAACACGAGAAGAGGGCATTTTTCTGGGGTTTATCTTCAAGCATCTTTTGAACCCTGTGACTGTTAATTCTACTGCCAAAACCAGTGCCACAGCTCTCCTTGCCCATTCAACTGTCTGTGCACTTGGCACTTCTCTTACTTTTATTACAGAATACAGAACCTGAACCTGCTTTTATTACAGAAGATGAATCTGAACGGCTTTTAAAACTCTTTAGTAATATACACCAAGCACACTTGGGAAAAAAAAAAAGAGAGAGAAACCCCCAAACCCCCAGGTTTTAACTAACTGCAATTTAGTCTCTTCATCTAGTATGTCAAAAGAAATTGTATCTTAAAAAAGTTACTAACATAGTTCACCTTCTGTAAAATGCTTTTAAATGCATCTCCACCACAGGATAAACAACTTCTTAGAACCAGCTGCACAAACTTCAAGTCATTATTAGCCAAATAAAAACCATTAGCAGCCACCTGATCTCGTTTTCTTGATGAGTAATTCAGGAATATGCGGCTCCATTTTATCAAGACGACAAACGTCCCAGAGTTCTCATTCTGACTTCACTAAACGTCATACATGCATCGCTGCAGTTTTTAACCAAAAGATGTGGTCTATCCACATAAGGGGGTCATAAAGACAGCTTTTGCAAGAATCTGCATTTATGGGACTCTCTCTATAATTTCACTGTATACTGTCAAACTACTGTATGTTATCTGTATTTGTCTTATTCATTCAGCTATGGATGTGCAATGGCTAAGCAGGAGTTGGACTATTTTTTTCTGTAAACAAGAATATGTAAGTACCTATAAGCGCTCCTCATTTCTAAAGCCTGTGAGAAGATTTAAGGGCTAAATCCTGCCCTCTAGCGTACCTGTGGATGGTGGTGCCCTGGGAACCTTCCACACTCTTCCAACAGCCCTTTCCAAACCGGGTGGAAAACAGCTGGGAGAGACAGGACAGTTCATTGCCCACTGGAGACATCTCGTATTTGCCTTGCTCCAGCTTCAGAGTGTACCTGCTACTCAGTCAGACACCTTCGGGGTGGGTAAGACTCACTAAAATCTGGGTAAGAGGGTTAGCAGACACGACGACAGATGAGAGAGGATCCTCCCCTGAACAGCACCGTCCCCCAGTGTGCCCAGCCAACACTGCTGGTCTGTCCCTCATTTGATTAATTTACCCCGCAGGACCATGCAGAAAACGGTACGACGGTATTTCTATGACAAAATAAGTGAAAGACGCAAAGGAAGCACATTTGCAACTTTTCTGCATGGGGGTTCTCTGCTACCTCATTCCCTAAAACAGCTACATCTGAGAGCCGGGAGGAATTTCTGTGTTGACTATGTCGCAAAGCATTAGCATTTGGCAAACCAGTTAAGGTCTGCGCAACAGATCAAAAGTAATGCAAAAAGAGTCCGTTTTCAGAAGGACTTGGGTAGAAGCAATATATTCGGATGTTTAGGGCCAGGTTTGGTTTGTTTTTGTTTTTTTTTTTTAAAAAACAGTCAACTCTCACCTAGTGCTAAGAGTTGGAACAGGATGCCCTGTCAACAGCTCCGGCCACGTCTGTGGGACACCAGAATGGGAGAGGAGATCTTCTGAGTCCCAAATAACTTACGCACCTATAAAAAACTAAGCACCAGGCACTGAAGCTTCATACCAAAACACCTCTTGACCTTTGCTCAAATTTTTCTTTCTGAGGATCACAGTTAGTTTTCTTCCATTCGCACAAACAGCGATCGGATTTCTATCTTCTTGACTAAGCTGGTATGCTCTAAAAGTCTGCATATACTTCAACATAGTCTTTTCAAAACATTTGCAGCGTAACCATTTAAATGTTGTGTATGATACACGTAAAAATCAGAACATTAACAACTACTTCTGAAAGGAACCTTCTGAAGAAGAAATTTTCCTGGACCAGTATTACCCTGTTTTACATTTTCTTCAGATATTTGGGGCAGAGTAGCCAGCGACTGAGCAGGAAGAAGGTATTTCAGACATCTGCAGGGTTGATAAAAGCTCACACTGCTGAATCCTTTCTGAGTGACAGGCTGGAGCCTCGTCACCACATGAATGAGTGGACAAGAACGGCTCGGGATTCCTTGGACGCCTTGGTTTACGCTAACCATGAAATAAAGCTGCTTGAGAAGTTATGGAAATATATAAATGCCAACCATTCCTCAGCGAGGGAAACTGTGAAGGGAACCAGCTGTGCTATTAGACATTTTCTAAAATGTATGGATAAGCGTTCCCTTTCCATTCCCCTTGCTTTTCCCCTTCACCGACACTGTAGCCTCTTTGAGGCAAACACCTCCGGAGGGTTGCTAAAAGCCTTTCCAAAAAGACTGCGTTCTTTATATGTTTTCCAGGGCATAAATCAAAAGTTGTTGATCAACAACAACGGACATGGTTTTTGTTTTGCTTTAAACAAAACTCTAAGAAAGTGCCTTCTGTTTCTTGTTTGTCTGAAACGTACCTCTTCAAGGGAAAAAGACTCAGCAGATGTCCCCAGGGTGTGTCAAAAGGGGCACTTCACTGAAGTCACTGTACAACACGCATCAGATGTGGCAATATCGACCACGTAAGACGTATTGTCCTGTTTTTTAGCTGGGTGAATCATACGATTCCAATCCTCCAGCACACAGGACGTAAACGTCCATTCCCAATTTCACTAACGACACAATTATGAATAAACCAACGTGAATGGGGTGAGTGTAAAACAGTCAAAACTCTCAGAGCCGTGACATAAAACAGACCGCATACTTTGAACAAGCCGTCCCTTAGCACTAGAGGCAGAAGCGGGGGAGCAAAAAAGGACACGGACAGTAGAAATTTGTTTACAGTATTAGATTTTGGTCTGAAACATAAGAAGATAGACATTTGCCTCCTAAAATAAGAACTTCCTTTAAAAGTAAAAATGAGGCTGTGCTAATCTAATGCTATTTTGTATAATTAATTCATAAGAATAGCAACTACCACAAGAATCTCTCCTAATTGTCCCTTAATCAGATTTCTAAACCAAATTCTCTGCAGCCATTGTGTTTCTTTTCTCAAAACCATCTTACAAAACCTTTTACCCAACTAAGAAAAATACCACGAGTTATCTGAGGTGTGTATTTTCTTTGTTAATGTTTTAAAGCCTTCTCACATTGTCCGAGATTTATTGCCATCTGCCATGCCAACGTGACCTGCCAGGCATACCACAAGATTTCACAGGGACTTCCACAGAGCAGCATTCACCAGGTCAGAGTTCAGCATCGCACAGATTTGTATCGAATGACGTACTTACAACAAAGATGCTAAGGACGTGAACCATGAATGCCGGAGCAACATGCCTCGCTGATGCTTCAAGCACCCATTTCTCCATTTCTCAGAACTAGAGTTCTTCGGGGGGCGGGGAGGGGAACAAACAAACAAAGAGCTGGCTGATGATGAGAAAAGGAGAGCGTGACAGCAGGTGACAAGGGAGCAGCTCAGGCACGGTGGCACTCCCGTGCCTAGGTGCACTTGTCGGAAGTGAGTCCCGCCAGCCCTCCAGCTGCATCACGCTTACTAAACAAATGTGTTTTCTGCAGATGGCCGGAGAGTGCCAAGCTGACGGGTACCTGAGGAGCTCGCCGGCAGCTGACCTTCTGCAGCACAGGGCAGAGGCCACGTCGGTCATTTATAACTTGGGTTCTCCTTTACCTGTTGTCACCATTCACTCAAGAGGAAAAAGGGTAGGAAAAGAGAGGGGCTCCAGAGAGACGAGTGCCAAAGGAAAGGGGAAAGAATACTTGTGATCAGATAGTACTGAAGAGGCAGAGAAGAAAAAGTACAGAGACAAAATGGAGAGCCAGAAAGAAATGAGAGCAAAAATAAAGCTATAGAGCAAAACAGAGAAACTTGAAAGAGAAAGAGTAAGGCAGTACCACCAACACCAGAAAGCTTTTCAAACATAATTCACTACTAGGAAAGCAGCATGAGAAATCAGTTAAAAAATTTCTAGCGTTGATAAGGCTTAACAGGAAGAGAAAACACACATTAGATGGACTCAAGAACGTAAAACTAGTACTAGTTTTCCTGGCAGAATAATAAAAAAAGGCCGGGGGGGAGATGATTATGGGGCAGCTCTGTGATGAAAAATCTGACGACAATAAATAACACCACCACCCAGGGCAGCTCGGCCCAGCCAGGCGAGTACAGAACAACACGCACCACTACCGGCATTTCTCACCACAAACAGCCGAGTACTGAATGAGGCAAGAACCCGATAGCCGTGGCAATGTCGGGAGACCCAGCTTCAGCCTTGCACATCCCCGACTCAACATCATCTCCCTTTGCAGCAAATTTCCAACATGTTTTCATAGCTACTTCTAGGGGTGAGATGACAGGTTTGATGAACTAACGAGACTTATCTCCTGTAAGAATTCCCACATTTCCCAAATACAAAAGGCTAAAGCAAGCTGAATGTATTACTGCTCGCTTTCCAGCACAGACTTGATCCTGCACAGTAACCGACTGGCACGTGTAAAACCAAACCACTTATCTGTATGGTAAATTAACGTTTTGCTTTAGGCATTGACATTTTGAAAAGTCCACATGCAATAACTTCCTGCATTGTATTGGCAATAAATATATTTTGTTACTACTTGCACAACATCGACTACGCTTCCCTTTAAACCAGTATCTGAGAAAGAGAGAAATGCAAACGCGTAGGACCAAGTCTGAAAGCTTCCTATAGCTTTTCCTAAGAATACTAGTTGGTCTAATAAAGGATGCTAACTTTCCCAAAATGTACTGTTCCACATATACCTTCAGCCCATCGCATGTACGATATTTCTACCAAAGAGTCACAGAATAAAATAGCCTCAGATTGAAGCCCAACTTGGCAATACCGTTATTTGGGCACAGTCTGTTACAGTATTTCTCTGGAATTGTTGGAAAAGCTTTTCTGCAAATGGTGAATGTCCAAAGTGGAAAGCAGTATTAAGAACCTGTGGTCTGTCTCCTCGCTTCCTTCTCCTCTTTGTCCTCTGACTTTAGCCCCGTCTGTGCATCTATCGCTCAGAGCACAGGTGCAGAACAGTAAGATGTTTCACCTGCTCTTTATGCCAAGTGCCTGCAGGCGGGCCGCTGCCTGGTCGAGGTGCACACATTGTACAGTAACAAATTCTCCTAAACCAGGAATCGCACTGAGACTGTCTATCTGACAGGCAGTTATACAGCAACTCCTTGTACCTGTTTTGAAGGAAATACCTCACGGGCGTTTCAAAAACTTGCCGCTACATCCGCAAAAGCTCCACAGTGAATACTTTCAAAATATTCTGAGGTCTGCAAAAAGGCATTTTGTTCTTGGGACAAAGAACAGCCTGCATTTGTAAGAGCAACCTGCCCCACGCTCCCTGCGAGACTGCCCGTCGGAGAGCGGGCACCTGGCACCGAGGACGGCAGAGGCGAGCTCGGGTCACGGACCCCGAGATCGCACTAACCACTCAACCCACGGGCTGCGTTCCCAGCTCAGGAGCCTCTTCCTCCCTCAAAAGATCAGGTATCAGGGAACAAACTGCTTCTGCTGGAATCCACAGGTTTTGTTTCAGCTGTCTGTTAGCCATGCTTAATTAAGTTTAAAAAAAAAAAATCACCACACACAATGTTTTAAGCCAAAAAGGTGCTTTGACAGTACTTTGTTATAAACCCTGCTTCCTTCAACAAATTCACACCTCTGTTTAAGAGCACCTGTACACTGAGTGCTTCCGTTCGTGAGAACTTACCCCCACTGGGAAAAAAAACCACCCAACCTTCTTTCCACCTTCACGCAACCAACGTACTGCCGTGTAAAGCAGTCAAGTGCCATTACACCCGTTTAAGAGCCGTGCAAACAACTTCAGACACCTCGAAGCACCTAAGCCAATCTTTGTGCGTTTGACAAGCTCCGTGCCGCAGCAGGTTGAATGAGGAGACGCCAGGAAGAGTTTGCACCGGGACATCCCACCGGTGCCGACGCGATACCCGGCCGTGAGAAGCCCGGCGCGGTCCGGAGCCAGCAGCTGCGATAGGCGCCTGTACGTGCATATGAATAAACCGTATGTCCGTACATACGCACGTTTATTTACATACGAGCGTATGCACGTTTACACACGCGTTTTAAGCAAGGCTCACCGCCGATGCTTCAGCAG
>NW_008824233.1:3552980-3567192 GCF_000699105.1 Pygoscelis adeliae | reverse complement strand
GAGCGGGGCGGGGGACGCCCAGCCTGAATCGCGGGGCTTCGTTCCGTGAGAGCGCCGCACCGCTGCGCTGCGCATCCGCTCCCCGCGCCGGTCATTCCGGCAGCGCTGGGAACGTGATGCAAGAAACGTGCCGGAGTCGGGGTCGGACATCTTCTCCTCTGGCTTTGTAAAGAAAAGAACTGGGGAGTTATTTTAGACCAGAAGTTGTGCGGCCTCCGTATCGTATTAAGTTGTTTAAATCAGAATATAATGCAACATGCGTTGACCTGTTAAAATCCACGTGGCAACCACTTCACTTCTGTGCATTTGCCGGGGAGAAACTCGTTCTGTTCCCATTCACCAGTAGCAAACCGATCAACTGGTATCTACAAAGGGCAACAGGAGAAAACTCTGGCACCGGCCTTCTAACAGCACTACTAGTGTTTCTCCAATACGTAGTTTATAAAGCGTATACACCCGTCAAATACATTTTGTGCTTGAGGCTGACAACAAAACAGGATGAAGAGGTTTGCTTCCAAATCCATGCTTTGTGCCCCAAATCTCCTGTCGAGCAGCAGGCTGTTCACGCCTGTCCCTTGGGAAGCTCTCCAACTTCAAAGGCAGCACAAGCAGCCCCGGACAATCCCAACCGGGACAGCTAACGCTGGTCTTTTCATTTCACAGAGCCAACATACAGCGACCCGCACAAAGAAATAAATGCCAAAGCAAGACACGCTGTCCAGCATACGCAATTTGTAATGTTCTTTTTGCTAGTACATACGTAAAGGAATTTTGTTGCCTGTCAACTTCCCAACTCTGACCCCTCGCAAGCCATAAATTGTAATTCCCAACCCCTTCCCCCCCAAAAGCCATAAATTGTAATTCTTTACCAGAATCAGTGACAATTACGCTGCTTCCCACACCCTCACTCCAGAGGCTTAATCATGATGAATGGAGCAGGCACAGCACGGCGCGGCCCGGCCCGGCCCAGGGCAGGTGCAGGTTCACCCCCGTGTCAGCCAGCCGCCCCCTCGCAGCGCCGCGGGCACGGCCAAGTGTCACGTGCTTGCCGTCATTCTCCATGCATGGGGATTTCAGCCCCGTCGCTCGTGAGCATCCTCCCCCCTCCTTACGTTCTCCAGCTCTCACTTCTGGCCGCCCATCCACTTACGACACTTTCTGCTATTTCTCCTGGAAATCCCACTGTTACCGCTGTACCTGAGAGTTTTGGACAGTCACAGCCAACAGCGAAGACCCTCTTCATTTCCTCTTGCTCTTATTCTGCAACAGAAGCTGCGTTCAGGGCATTTTGTGTCCTTGCACTATAGAGTCCTCCAAAGCCCTTGCCTCTTTCTTGGAAGGTAGATGAAGGGAAGATGAAGGTAGATTCAGAAAGATGAAAGGAAGGGGTGAAAACATCATTCTTAAACCTCTAAAAAGTTTTTTAAAAAAAACAAACCACAAAACCCCAAAGTTTTTCTAAAGACTAAATACCCATAGTTTCACTCAACCATTTCTGTAACTCTGTCTTCCCCTGCACACACAGCAGGCCATTCACAGCTCTCACATTTCAAACCCCGAGCACTGCCCTGGGAAATCACGTTTCAGCATCGCACAGGTCAGCGCTCCATCTTCCGGGAAGAGGGACACGGCCGGCAGGGCAGGAGCAAGCCCCTGTACCCCAGGAGCACCCCGCAGGAGTGCAGCCTCGGCCAGCTGCAAGCCCTGCCACCGAGCTGCCGGCAGCTTAAACGCCACGTTTCACAGGACGGGGCCCTGATATTTCTGAGAGTCTTCCAAGCCCTGGCCCCCATGATGGGGCCCAACCCAGTGGTGGCGGGGTGGGTAAGGTAATCAGCTCAAATGCCTTATCAGATGATCCTTTTAAAAACTTGTGCAGCTGTAAGTGGCTACCAGTAAAATTATGGGGCTTGAGAGCTCTTTAGAAGCTTGTCATTGGGGCTTGTATCTGTGGGGCCTAGAAATAAAAGACAACAGAGCTAAAATGGAAGGTCATATTCCCCACATCTGCACTCACCTCAAGATCTGCCAATTTTCTTTTTTTCTTTTTATGTCTTCCTTTCTTTCTTCAACTGGAAATAACATAGCAGTGTTTATTTTCTCCATTCTACTTTCTTCTGCACTCCAACCTCTTTAATACGGTCATTAATATTCCCCTTAACATTGACTAAAGCAATTTTGGCAGCAGCATTTTCCTTTCTTCTGGCCTTGACCACGTTATCCCTACCACCACCCTTCCTCAACCCAGATCTTGCGCACAACTACACCCATATAGCTACTTCCCCTCCACCCAAACCATTAATTATGCCTGCTTCCAACCCCGCTCATAAGCCTTCTCGTAGCCTGCTTAAAACATACTCCATGTTAAAATGCCTTAAACCCTACCTTCCACTTCAAAAATAAATCTTAGAGACCTATTCTCTAACCTGTTCCATTTGTCTAAATTGCCTCCCTTCTTGCGTTTGTCTTGTCTTGTAACCAGCTAGATTTTTTAATAGCTTACCTCTTAGAGAGAAAAACCTGTTTTATCCAGTGCTGCTCTCATATTTAGGGGTCATACTGAACACAAGGCACTTCATAAACAAGACAGACACCCCGTTGCAACGGTAGATAACCGTGGGCCATCTGTATATCCAAATATTGCCTTTATTCAATATATAATACTTCAATTTCTAGAGACCCTCAGTAGCATCCTACACGGAACACCTAAAAACAAAGAAAAAACAAAAAAAACCCCAACCAAACCTAAATTATATTGTTAGTCTGGTTACAGAAAAACCTTGAAAAATGCAGGAGTAATTTTTGAGATATTTCAAATTAGGAGTAAGAAATTCCATCAGCTTAATCCAAAGCGCAAGAATCCAGTCTACAACTTTCTCAGACTTTCCAGCAGTTACTACGACAAATCCTGCTATACGACAACCCCAGAAAATTTTAATCCCCTTTCATGGAAGCTGCTTTCAGAGGGGTTTCAGCCGTATGTCCTTGACAGTTTGCTAGGACTACGTCTCCACAGTGTGTTTGGTCACACAGGTGAAGATGGTGTTTGGAAGGCGTGCTAAATTAATCTGCAAAGACCTGATTTACAATAAAATTAAAATAAAAAAAGCCTTCACTTTTGAAAAGCAATTAAAACTACAGGAAAGCAAAGACACAAGAGAACACCTTGGCTCATCCATCTTCCCACCACTAAGACATATCAGCAGGTGGTTTGTATCAACATGGCAGCGGGAAATGCTTCCAACTACTAGCAATGTAACATCGGCCCCGGGCCTCCAGTCCATCACAGCACTTCTTGATTCTCTGGGTTTCTTGGCTTCCCAATCCCTCCCCTTGGTGCATATCCAAGTAACGATTAGCCAAAAGGAGATGGATAAGCTGTGTCTCTTTTGAAGTTTTTCCTGTGTTGTCTAGCACTCAGCTAGCAGTGGAAAAAACATCCCTCACTTCACCAGCACGTATCGATGCTGAATGCCACCAAATTCTCAGACATACACTTGTCAAAGGCAACGTCCGCCGCAGAGTTCGACACTCGTGGCCAAATTGTCTGTAAGCGTCTTTTGACTTCAGCGTTACGCTGGTACACGCTCTGGCCCTCGGTTTATAGGAACACAGGAGCTGCCAGCCAGCCAGTAAAACCCCACCGGGGAGTGCCAGGTCTCGGTCGGAGCAGGGAACAGCCTTCATGTCATCTGGCCTCGCGCAGTGCCTCAGTTAGGGTAAGCCTCACGCGCTCCAAACCCTCAGCACGTATCAACGTTATACGACACACCCTCTCCTGAATCTCAAGAATGCAGTGATAAGAGACCTTACATACAGCCAAGATCTAGCTAGGCTTCTCTGACAGTGGGTTGCAGTTGTTCTAGTTCACTCTTACTTGGTAAATCTTTAGCGTTAAGGAAGGCTGTTTCTTCCTCCAAGTAACTCTGCGGGAAGAGGGGCTTGCAAAGTGAGAGGAAGGCACCTTGTAGTTCTGGTGTTTTGCGAAGAACAGAGTTGTACTAGGATCAGACAGGGGAAAGAGCATTCTCTCGCCCTCTCTTTTTCGTCTTTCTGGATGTTACCAGATGTCTCCCCCAGCTTAGAAAAATAAATCACAAAATAAGCATGATGTAGATGGCCCTTGAATAAATCCACCTCAGTGCTCCCTCCAAGTGGAAAATAACCTTAATGTGAGAGAACGGCTCTTGTGCAGGCTGTCCAGGCAGACGTCTGGACAGATGAAATACAGTAAGTGTCTTAATGCTTTAGTGAATTATTTATGTTTGAGGTAACACACTTGTGGGAAAAAAATACTGCTTAACTTTAAATATATTTCTTTCCTTCAAAGTCTGAGCATGAGTTTAAGAATTCAGTAGCAATTCATTCCCCAGAATTCTTAGTTCTTTCACCATCAACAGCTGATATTTATATTCTACGTCAATATTCATATGTTCACTCAGGAGCTTAAATGCATGCTTCAGCTGCTTTGTGTGATGGAAGCATACAGCCACAAATCAGTCGATAACAGACTTAATTTTCTTCTAAATATTAATTACTATAAGAAGCAGTTTCCTACTTTTTGCTCACCTACTTTTGTAAGTGGAGTTTATGAGAAAAAGTTTCTGTATTTTAAGTATATGTGCATATTATTAAGTGCCTGAGAAAGTCTTCTTGCACAGCCACTTTTTTAAAAACTGTGTAACAGAAGTTCAGCTTTTCATTTTCCTTTCTAATGACTTTATGACATGTCATCAATATTTCTTTGTTTTTAAACAAAAACTTACTTCTTCCCTCTTCATCTTTTTTTTCCTGGTACAAATAGTAGAAAGAAATCACATCAACAATAGAAAAAATCTCCTCCCTGTTACAAACCTCTTATCATCTCCATTCCAGTTCAGGAGAGTACTTTATTCCTGTAAAGCACCAGTGGACACTTGTTTATGTCTTTCTAAAGTAAAATTTTCTGAATATATGCTTAATCCGAATATGATCACAGATAGCCAAAACTTTGTTTTGGGTTTTCTTTACAAATGGTTGATGTTGGAAACAAAACAGTCCAGGATGGCTGAAGATAAGAGAACTAGCAATCCGGTGAGGCTTAAATTGGAAGTAAATCAAATTTGTTATGGTCCAAAATGATTGCACTTGGAAAAAGAACTGAACTGTCTAGAAGCAGTGACAGCTGTTGCAGATAGAAGAGATATAGTAGTGACCTCAACTTATGAGAAACAAGAAATAGCGTTCTAAGTACAAATATTTATGGAGGTTAGAGTTCAGAATTAGCAAAATCACCATGCTCCCTCTCTAATGTATATACAAACACAGAATACACACTCTCTCTTTGTATCCACATTATATAGAGTAATACATATAAATCAGCAAACTTACGCCAGACTAAGAAAGCAAACAATGTCAGTATAAAGACTGATAATATTCATGGAAAAAAGACAATTTAAAAAAATACTCTGAAATCAAACATCATGAACTCAAAGAATTTGAGTTAATATTGGGATTTCAAAGAAATCCAAATTTATTAAGGTAAGAGATTCCTTAGAGGGAACAATCATAAAACCACCTCTCTTTCTTGCATTATAACCAGAAGATCATGATTTAGGTATTTATCGCCCCTGATCCCACACCACTGGAAGGCTAGTGGCTGAAAAGGTCAGTGGTCCAGCTGTCTTTCCTATCTCCAGGACAGCGGTGGCTGAGCTGCCCCAGCGTGGGCTCTGCATCAAGGCAGTTTAAAGACCTTTATGTTAAGACAGCAGTCCTGTCAGTTGTCCCAAAGTCACTTATCCCCTGCTTATGACTCAAGATACGTTGTGGTGTCATTATCTCACTACAGGGTGAAGCAGTTGCTCTTGCGCTGGAAACGCTTGGACACACGTTAAGAGATTATAGGGAGATTTTTTCCCCATAGTGGGGGGAAAAAAATCAGTGCTTGTGAGGCAGATACAAACACGCAGCCAATGTCTGTCTGTGGTGGTGTCATTTAAGAAACCCATTCATCCATGAGAACAGAGCACATATAAACATTTAAGAAGCGGATCTTCACATAAACCAGAGTTGCTGAGGTTGGAAGGCACCTCTGGAGATCACCTGGTCCACCCCCCCTCCTCAAGCAGGGCCACCTGGAGTCGGTTGCAACAAGTCCACTTGCAACAATTCTAACAATTTTCCCTCCAAACATTTCCACATCAACTACAAACCACTTCGGGTCAAAAATTGTCTCTCTCACTGTGTTGCGCTGCCTAGCAAGTGATGAGGAAATAGTGGAAGATCTGTTGCAGATTCTTCTTTATCCTCTTTTAAATTAGGTTCTTGTCTTATAAGGGTCATAAGATTCATAACTTCCATAAGGGCTAATTCTGGAGAATGCGAAATTATTCACAGGACTGCAGTTGGAAATTAAAATATAGGTGGAGGTGAGGAAAATACTCTTTCCGTTCACTGCTATGTTACAGTACAAGGCCAAACTAACTTCGTGGAGGAATATAGCAAAGACAGACTATTCCCAAGGAACAGGAGTTACCACATCATGCAGCTTTCATCATTTCGCATTGGGCAAGGAGAGATGAGATCAGTGAGACGTTACAAAGAAAAAAAAAACGTTATTTTACTGTATCACGGATTTAGTTTCTACCACTTGCTCAACCGAAATCTTGCTATGCATTATTTCTGTAGAATATATTAGGTGGTAGGTAGAAAATAGCAAGAATGAAAAAACAAAACCAAAACCCTCTCTCTTGGTAACAATCTGTACTGATAGTATTCCAGAAGGAATGTCACAACTCTCCCGTTTGTTTTCTCTTTGTTTCAGGACGGTTTCCATGGATCCCCAAACCTAGGCCCCACTGAAGGGCTCCCCAGAGCATAACGCCATGTAGCGGCAGGTCACAGACCAAGCATCACATGCAGAACACAAACAGAATTCCAGTAGCACAGTCAACACATTAAACCTCTTGCAAATACAGTTTACTGTTCAGGATATCAGCATGCTAGTATTTGAGAAAGGAGAGACAGGCCCTGGAACGCTATTAGAAGTGCAAATAAATTATGCAGTCCCTTGTGCTGTATTAGGTTTTAGTTCTAGGGAGGGAGAACCATCCCAAATGAGTTTGAGGCAGCATTTAGTGCTGGGGTGGATATAGTTATTATTACTCCACCACACCCCAATGCATCCATCCATGCAACGACTAGCTTAGGTGAAACGCTTTCTGCAATTCTCCCCTTTCTCAGCTATGAAATCATTCCTATATGTCTTTAAGTTTACTAT
Organism: Pygoscelis adeliae; assembly: GCF_000699105.1. Taxonomy (NCBI): domain Eukaryota; kingdom Metazoa; phylum Chordata; class Aves; order Sphenisciformes; family Spheniscidae; genus Pygoscelis; species Pygoscelis adeliae. Next base: position 3,559,931 of record NW_008824233.1, on the reverse strand, counting down.
TATTGCGCATGAACCTACACCTCCTACAATATCTGAAGTTACAAGTACTGTAAGTGCAACTTTAGCCAGCTGGCTCTTGTGAAATCTTGTTTGTTTCTTGGAGAGACGCTTAGTGCATTTCTTCGTGGTAGTTTAAAAAACTGATCTGCTGTCCGCTTGCCGAAATAGAATTTGTCATCTGCCAGAAAATTACTTTCCCAACACTGTCCAGGCTATTATCTCAAACCTGACCTGCAATAATTAACTTCCAAGCATCTGGGAGGTTAAATTGCTCGGTGATCTGTTTTTTTCTATGCAAAAGGAATACTCATTACATGAGAATCGCTATTTAGTTTACGTTTTTCCCCTCAGGAAAAATTAGAGAATGAATGCCTGCATAAATCACTTTGTTACACCCTCATTAGTTTTATCAAATGCAGTCTTCCACCCAGCACTTGATGGAAATTTTATGAGAATATGCCCATCTTTGAAAGCAACCTGAAGAGTGAAAAGGGTTCGTCTGTTGCTGTATAGTCCTTATCCCAGTGACAGTAAATTGAAGTGCAAATGGATTTTCCTTTTTCGCTCCTAATCAAATATCTATGTCAAGATATCACTGCTTACAGACATGACAGCAGATAATCCGGGAAGTGATAGGAGAAGGACCTGCTCATACTTTACTGGTTGCATGTTGTTTTTCCTGTAGAAGCTGTGTTGCCTGGCCAAAGAACCACAAGTGAGTGCTAAAGAGGAAGTTTGCTCTGACATTAACGTGGCCAGCTACTGACCTCTGCCTTGTTCAATTGCCAGCCATGAACTCCAGCCATTTTGTACTTGAGATGGCGTTTTGGAAAACTTCTCTAGAGAGCCCCGTAATGTTACAACAACGTGCAAGAAAAGTTAGCTGTACCTTAAAGAGAATGCTGAAGGTGCAAACTCCAAGCAACAGAGACTTAAAGGATGAAAAGCAAGAGTTACAGGTGCCATTACCAGTCTGGATGTTTGCTCTAAAGCCTTAGTGGTCTGTTAATGTTGTTTATCTGCCCTAATCTAAAACTCACAAATTCTCTACTGATACCCTAAGGGGGTTATCAGCTGATAATGGAGAGAAAGCTGGACCCACTAGCTTTGCCACAAGCCACAATTTCTCTGTGACGTTGACAGTAAAAGGTTGTCCCCCACGACATTGAGTGGCAGTAGTAGGGATCAATGTATGCATGTTATCAGCGGATGTCACAGTCTTCTGACAGCAGACGAAGGGAAAGGCTGTGTAATCCTCCCCAGACCCAGGAATGAAAACCAGGAGGACACTGAAATAGGCACAGACTCATCTTCCTTTCTCTTGTCTGCTCCACCCTCCACCCCCAGCCTGTCGCGTCTCCTCATCCTTTGTCCCCACCCTGTTCCTTTCCCCTGCTGTCAAGCACAGGTTTCTAGCCTGTTTCTAAATCTTTCCTCAGCGCCTCATGCCAAGCTCTGTCCTCTGGACTACTTTTCCTTTGCATCTCACTATGGCTTCTAGCCATGTGCTCCATAGCTGGGTTTCCTTTTCTCATTTCTTCTTAATCCCTCCCTCCTTTCTTGAAGTTCAAAACTCATGTTCTCATTCCCCAGCCAATCCTCGTAACCCTGTAGCTTAGTTTTTCCATAGACTTTTTCATTTTCCTTTCCCCTAGCACTCTCCCTCCTCACGGTAGTTCCCAACTCCCAGTTTCACTCTCCTTGCAGGGCGGTAGCCTCCAGTCCCATCAGATTGCCCATCACCATCATGCTGGCACACCTGCCTATGTACAACAGGTAACGCCGGACAATCTCCAGCCACCTCTGCTGGGAGCCCTGCTCCTCAGGCCACCCCTCAGCCCTTGCTTCGCAGCACAAACCAGCCCAGGGGACCCAACGCCACCCCACACCGTCACATCACTTCAGGCCCCCCTGGCCCCAGAATGTGAAGGAGGGGGCAGAGGAGAAGGGAGGCTGTTTTGCCCTGCTTGGTACCTCCCTTTCAACTATTCTCCAGCCCTTCGGTATAGAAGTTCTAATTGAGGCTAGTCTGAAGCATCTGGACAAGTTTAATGGTTATAACAAAATCAGTCAAAAGGCTTCCTCTAAAATTTTGTGGAACTAGATGAAATTTTAACTGATCAGTTTCAAGCTTGCATGAATTCCTTTCTGACAAAAAGGTTGAAAAACTGAAACAATTTTTAAAACCCATACAACTCTTACCACAAAACTCTTATTACAAAACTCTTCATTCTTCTGTAAAAAAGGTACTATTGCATAGATGACCTCAGCAACTGCAACCAATCACAAACTCGTACATCGCCTAGGAGTGCTTCACTGCAGGAAAAACCAACAAAAATGTATGTGGCTAACTTTATTGCCATAAATATTAAGGGCTTTCATTCTGACTAATTGCACACCTTGAGTCGTTTCACTGAAGTCTACAAGTGACTTGTAAAAACAACAAAAAACTCAGTAAGCAAATAATAATAAAATCCTTTCCCCCTCAAAGACCAGCAAGTCAAATTCATTAATGATATTAATGAATTAAATGAAATCAAGGTGGCCGGCCAGCATTTTTAGTGCATATGTTTGCGTGCATATATTATACATGCAAGGATGCATATAACTGAGTGCTCAGAAGTCTATTTTGTAAAATTCACTGGGCATCCTGGCCAAGATGAATGCTGGATTTTAGCTGTTATTTCCATTCATAATTGAATTGCAATTTTTCAGACAGAATAATCTCAGAGTTTTCATATTAAAATGACAGCAGTTTATGAATCAATTTATGGGCTTTGTCATCTAATGATTCATTTATTTTAAAAAGACCAAATTAATATCGATGATTCCTTTCATGGGGTTATACGTCACATTTTATGTCAGTTGCTCCTCATACAAAGTTGGGCTTTTCTTTTACTAATTTCTTCCCCATTGTTGCATTTCCCACTGTTGTTGTTGGAATACAAACAAACAAGGACACTCACCTCAGATGTATTAGCCTTTTCTTATGACATCAGTGTGTAGGCTGTGCAAAATCGAGGCATCAGTTAGTCACTCGCACCATCTGTGTGGGCCCAGAGAAAGCAAGATGTAATCTGTCATATGGTGAGCTTTGTACAAAACAGCAACAATCTGTATTCAGCTGCGCAGATGAAACGGATCCCTTGAGGAGCTTCAGTCTGCCAGAGTGTGCGCTTGTGGGTGTCAGCAGCTGGGGGTCAGCTCTTCCTAACGCGACGAGGGAAAACTTTCTGTTTGTCCAGACAAGAATTGGGAGGGTGGTGGCAGCTAGTTGCACAGACTAGAGTTTGCTAGCCAAACTGCGGTGGTATTAAGTAGCACTGTAAAATTTCAGAGCCAACATCGTTTCTCATTTTTACTGACGTAAGAAAATTTGCTCTGGGATGATTTGAATACAAGAAAGGAGAAAGTGATGAAATCACTCCTTTTCGGTTTTTACTTCCCCCAGGAGTAAACCCATTGTCTTCCCCGGCCTCTCGGAAGCTACCACGATGATGTTCCTCAAAGCAGGGAAGGCAGCGGTCTACCATGCAAAGGAAAAGGATAAATGCATAGCTAGCAGGTCTACAGGAGGCTTTTTTGTAGACATCCTGCATCCTGCATAGCAGTGTGCAGGATGTGCACAGGATATATCCCCAGGCTACCTCACCTATTTGGCTGGAATTTATGATAACATTACTTTTTACTCACACCCTTCAAATGGCACCTCTCCACTGACTTCTTTGGCAGTCATCTCTAGATTTGATTTTTAGTGCATACAGATGACAATTACATGAAGGTACAGCAATATTTTTACCTACGGCACTTGCATGTTCCCAAGAAAAGTATAGAAGAGCCTTTACGGCCCTACATCAAATTACGTCAGCTTGTGCTGAACAGAATTCCTGTAATACGTGTTTTCACTAAATAGGTGTCTTGTCACAACCCCTACCATTACAGACACTGTGAGATGACACCAGTGCCATGCCAACTACTTCAGTTTTATAAAGGGTATCTGTGGAGATGAGTTTCAAGGACAATTACTTATTCCAACCTCCTTTTTGCAGTGGTACCTGTACCACTTGTAAAAACAACAAAAAACTCAGTAAGCAAATAATAATAAAATCCTTATTAGTTGCTGAGCAATGGTTCTCTCTTCCTTATTTACCGCTCGCTACTTTTTTGGACTTTTTTTTTTTTTAAACATAAAGAACTCTGATACTTATTTTCAGATTAAGCATACGATCTCATGCACAAATTTATTATTGAGCATAGTTATTTTTATGGAACATCATTGTTTTTTTCCCTAGTGGCTAGTTTCACCACAGAGACGGAGATGAGCATAAATACTTTTCCCAGCTGTGACTGAGAAATGGAGAACAGAACAGAGCAGCAGAGAACTGTGATCTTTAGCAAACAAAAGACTCCGAAATTCAGAGGGAGGAGGAATGCAGTCTGTCTTCTCATCCCAACAGTCACCAGAAGGGGAAGACCAAGCTTTTTACTGTATCAGACAGTTAAAAAAAAAAAAAAAAGGTGAACCTGCTGAGTACAGCCCGAAGACGTTTGGTTAGGAAAGCCAGAAAAGACCCTTTTCTTACGTTTTTTCTGTAAGCACTACAGCCATCCCTTTTCATGTTTTGCTGCATCTAATAGTGTGTGCTGCTGTTGTTTGGTTTCTAGGAGAAGTCTCCATGCTCCATAAGGGCAATGAGACAGTTACAAGTATCATAACAAAGCCCTCAGGAGCTAGGGGTAGGAGAGCAGGAAGAAGTATATATGGGAAAAAGTGGAAAATGCAATATAAGGAATGAGTTACCGCCAATGCATGTTTTCTCCAGAGCCTATAACAAACAAAATTAGGTTAATCATCTAACAAAATCTGTGATTTTATTAAACAATTAGTTCAACTATTATTCTGAACTAACTTGCTTCCGTGTTTAATGCAGCACAGCCAGTGTCAGACGACTGGCAGACACACACTATTAGTGAGAGTTTTCATGAGTCAATTGGACCTATTTGGGAGCTCTAGTTAAAACTTTTTTCAAGCTTAGGGGATGATTGCAATTAAATTCACTTCATTGGAGTTGTTAGCTTGATGACAAGCCTCTTTAAATCAAACCTTTTCTGTCATTCTTCCTTACACTCTTACCTTCAATACCCTGAGCATAACTTTCTAGAGAAATTAATATTTTAGGGTATCTCCATTTTGCCTACCATTTTTGAATAGCTGATTCCCAGACAACACCTCCCATGCTCTCCATGTTAAGCACCAATAAAGCATCTCAGCATTCTAAAACTGGAGTCAATTCAGGCCTTGATCCAAATCCCTTAAAAAATCTATCGGACTCTTTCAACAAACAAAGACAAATTTGAGTTCCCAGTCAGCTCTCGCTAGAACTCCTGGCCCTATGCATCACATATGTGAAACCGCTTGGTTCTAGGACATGCAGTAAGGACAACTGAGTAAAGATGTGACAGAAATACTGATGAAGGGATTTGCATTAAAAAAAATATAGCATAATTTGTAGCTTTATCCAGTTATTTTTTTAAGCAATTGTACTTGGCAGATGGAAGTAATCTTTCTGAAAAGGGGAAGAAAAAGAGGCCCATGAAATTTTATGAAGGGGAGAATGAACGCATTTTGGCTGCCACATGCCCAAGACACAACACCAAATTGCTAGTGTTCTAGGAAAAAAGCTGCAACATGCATGTTACTGTATCGTGTTAGGAGGTGACAGAGGTGATTAGTTTTGGTTGTTAAAATTAGTAAAGCAGGCTACCTTTGTTCTTCCATTCACATACAAAATAGATCAGCACTGAACAGTCTCTTAACTATTTTTATTTCAGTCTCTTTATGTCAACTTTGTGTACTGTCTTTAAAAAAAAAGATCAGCATATATTATGATGTTTGGTTTACTACCATGTGGGATAATTGAAAACACAATTATGTTACCTCTCAGACACAAAGCTTTTTTTCAGGATGGTTACATGCAAGAAAGGCAAATCATGCTGTAAGCAATGAGATGAAAAGACTGGAACAAACTGTATGCAATTAGCTTCACAGACTAGATGGAATCGGCCAGAATTCAGATGTGGTACAAATGAGTATAAAAAAAGGAGTTGTATTTGCTTACCTCATGTCTGAATTTGATCTATTGATCTTAGCATATGAAAAGCAGTGGTACTGGGAGTAATTTAGCTGTAATTCCTGCTCTGTTGTAGTTAACTGTCACTGACTTCAACCTGCAGGAGATCAAGTTCAGAACAGTTAAGAACTTCCCCACTTTTAAAAGCATTATCTTTGACACATTACAAAGCAGAGGCAGGGCATAGAGGTCTGATCCCAACTGCCTTTAAAAGAAAAAACAAACATCAGTAAGACCTTTGCTATGAAACTTCAGTGGAATCGGGATTAAGGTTCTAGGCCACAAGAGAGACATCGCGGGTAATAAAGTAACACTGTACTGTTCCAGACTAGTGTAAGAAAATTCTACTATAGTGTGCTTCTGGTGTTTTAAGACAGACTGACCAAAACTTGTTGAAAAAAAATCCTTACAAACGTGCAGGAATACAAAACAGCATTCAGAATGAGCACAACTCAGAGGAGGGTTACACATAGCAAACAAATGAAGTTCATGTTGAAATGCATGAGACGTGCTCTCTCTCACTGGAACACATGCTTTATGATTTTCAAATCAATCTATTCTCACTAGAAGTGACTCCATCTTCACTGGCCATAAAGTATAATCTCACAACATTACTTTTTAAGGCAAATAATTTGTTAGAAAGAAGAAAAGCATAACCGTTCTTAGACATAGTACCTGTTGCTAAACCTTTCTCAGGATGCAGCTGCCATTTGCATGGCAATTGTACCACTCTGTAGGTTAGGGTGAAGATACAGCCCTAACAACTCTTTTTTTGTTGTTGTTTTATCTCCCTTTGGTGCACTATTGCCCTTGTCAATCT
>NW_008824233.1:3547432-3552927 GCF_000699105.1 Pygoscelis adeliae | reverse complement strand
CAGGGATGACAGCCACTGCCCGTGGAAAGCAGAAGCAAGCACAACTCTTTTGGTACACCCAATTCCCTCCCCAAGACAGACATACATCGTTTTTTCAGATGAGACACAACCTGGCGCTCCACAAAACAAAAACAAAAAAAATTTTTTTTAAGTGTAGGAGGAAAGAGGTTAGTGCTGAGGGTAAAGTCCAAATATCTCGGCATGTTTTCCTGGATTGTCTCTTAAGTAACCCCCAAAATTCAGTCTCACAACAGCCGGCTGGGAGCAGAGGGGAGTGGGTCCAGGAGCTCACTGACAATACCAGGCACATGCATGCATACATACACAGCCACCACACACACAAGGCAACAAGAATTAGCTAGTCCACTGCAAATGTCAGCCAATTTATGTAATAACCTTTTACTCAGCAATTCTTATTCACTGGAGAGTGAAAAATCTCAATAAACAGTCTCTGAAGAATTGAAAGTGGGGGAAGCTAGTTGGATTTATAGTCTTTCTCCGGTCACTGCTGTTGTTGGCTGCTTGATAGTCTATACGTTACTTCAATTAAGCAACCAGGGAACAAGCAGGCATTTATTTCATAAGAATCACCAATGCAATTGGTGTTAACACGTTCTAATTGTTATTAATAGCAGCTGTCATTCTAAGTTGACTAAGCACAACAGTTCTGCACTGCTGCTGTTCATGTTATCCCATGAGGCGCACAGAAGACTTACTCCAGAATCCAATTTATCCAGAGAATAGTTTTTCAGATGGTAGGCAGCCAGAAAGTACAGTCCAGATGACAGCAGTGCTAAGACTTGCAGATTTAACACACCTAGGAAACAAAGGAAGAGCTGAGAAGTGGAAGGAGAGTTTGGAGATGAACAGACTGGATATAAATAATACCAATTATTTCCCCAGCAAACCTTTCTAGTAAAGAAATACGTTGGTGGTATACTTACACCAACTTGAAACAAGACCAAGAATCTCACCTGTTCAGTGCTTCAGAATTACGTATTTGGCAGATGTTGAAATACGACCTTTGTCGCTAGACTACGTTACTTTTCTATTATTATTTTTAAATTACTTTCATTCAGAGCTCTAATTTCCTGTTCTTTCTAGCAGAGTGAGCAGTAATAAGCTGTTATGGATGCTGCAGCTTTTTTAAAAAACAGGAAGGAAAGAGGAAGAAAGCAGATTTTCTACTCATCACAAAACATAAGAAATTTCAGTTAATTGGCTTACAATCAGAAACAATTGTAAGTTGTTATGATCAAAGTAAAGCTTACAATGCACATCAGACAGAATTCTGAAATTAAATCATATCCCTTTACAGGTATTGAAAAATCTAAGAAAAAATTTACGGTTAAAGTTCCAAAACCAAGTACAGAAATTCACAATGAAATACGTGGTCTCTATTTCTATAACGATGTCATAAGGGAAAAACAAAACATCTAATCAGCAAGCACAAAAGCTTGAATTTTTACATTTGTTACAGTACTTGTGTTTACCGTGGACACCTTTATTGACTTGGAATGTCCACAGAAAACTCACTTGATGAGCCTTCTCTTAAAAGCCATTGGTTTATGGCCCTCTTCAAAGCACAAAATTCAGTTTTTCCCACTCAAAACGTCTTAGTAACTGATTATACATTTAGGATTGTACACATTTAGCATGTGAGGGAGAGGATTTTTTCTTTCAATGATGAAGGTTCCAAAAATTATGTAATGTTTGGTGTACTATTTTGTACCTGACTGGGCAAACCATTTTCTTGCAGCTATTTTGAACCTCCATGATAAAGTAATCTGTTTATTCAGTCTCACGATTGATCTGATCTACATGAAGAAATTTTATTCTGGAGAGTTTTGTTTTATTACAGTCATCTTCAATTCTAATGAATACTTCTGGTTTTGATGGAGAAGACAGATCTGTTTAACATATGGATCTAACCTCTAAAACTGAGGTTAAAATTATTCTGTGAAAGGGGCACGTGTAGAAAATTAAAAATAAGTCTGGTTTACATGAAAGAAAATGTTCAGCAATAATCTTAAACATTGTGTCAGCATCCACTTCATTTACTTACACAATTTAAGTTCTTTTTCTGGCTTTTCTTTTTCAGTGACTAAAGTTTCCATTTGTTACTCTTGCTCCTCCTGGAAATACAGCAGTAAACAATAACATAAATGGTTATTACAAATACTTAGATGACTTTCTTGAAAGAGTATTTACCTCAAGCATGTCCTAAGAGTCATCAGATCCAGTTTGGCTTAAAGGTTCTGTCTAACATTAAATGCAAAATGTCCCTTTAGAGAAAAATAAGATAGAGGATATGTTACTAAAAAACCTACAGGAAATGACAAAGTATTAGAAATTGTGTTCTAGTCTAAGTGTAAAAAGATTATGTCTCAATGTATCATTGTCAATGACCCTTTATTTAAATGAATCCCGTTGATATGAACTGAATATACCATTTTCCAGAACAGGAGGCACATTTATGTATGTCATAAACATAGAGTATCATTACATGCCATTATGTAGTATCTCTAAAAAAACCCAGTGAGCTCCAGACTTGCTCTAAATCCTCCTGAATTCAGTCTCTTTTGACTGAAATACGGACTCAAGCAATGCCTGATGAGGTGCCTCCTCCAAGAAACCCTACTTCTAGAGAGCATGCAGACACCACAGACCTTGCAGTATGCAGGAGGACAGATGGTAATTTCTAAACCTGAGATTAATATGATCCTCTACCACAAAGAAATAAGCAGAAGTGATGGATTTTTATTTTATGTTCAACTTGGAACTTGTTTTATTTAGAGATGTTCAATTTATAATTGTATCATGCTGGCTCAATGCTTAGTTGTGTTATGGCGCTCTGCCCAGAAATCCTCATGGACGCAGCCTTCAACAATTTCTTTGTGTTTCACAGATGGTCTGTATTTGCCTTTTGCTTTTTTTTTTAATATTAATTGCAAGATTTTAAAATGAAAAGAAAAAGCAACAACAGTGGAACAGTTTTAGGCTTCAAGCGGTTACTTGTCTCCAGAATTTCTTGTGGAACTGAGTTGCTTCAGATTAATGCAAAGTCTGCAACATACATATCATACCAATCTCTAAGTATAGTTTGAAATATTAGCAATATGTAATGCCTTCAGAATTACATCTGATGTAACGGTAAGAGATTATCTGTTGTAATTGCAACGACTACAAAACCTCTCATAAGGAATTGCCATTTATTGTTAGTCTGCTGTAGCGCAGCAGATCTTTGCTGCCTCAAACATACCTGTAAGGCAATGAGCAGACATTCATTATTACAATGAAGTCATAAACCTTTAAAGACCTACCTCGAGGCAAGGCATGGGGTGTGGGCTTACTTGGTTAACAAAAGATAGGTAATGCTGGAAAACTAGAAAAACGGGAATGGGGATTTTCTCCTTGAAAAGGAAGAATGACAAGACATCTTTCCCCAGAGTAGTTCTTTCTGAGACTGCACAACCTATAGGCAGTTCCCTATAGGGTACACTGGAGTCGCCATAGATGATGCAGTAGTTTGAGAAGGTCACATGGTTCCCACGGGTATCCCAAATATCAACCGCAGCCAACCTCTGGTAATCGACTTACTAAAAAAAACCAAACCAAAACAACAGCAACAAAAAATTGACTCATGATATTCTGCAGCCTGGCTTACAGATTACTCCAGATAACATCAGGGAAATAGTCCCATCCACCGCTGGTGCTGTCCTCCGGACAAGGCTACACGGTGACTCTGTCTTACATTCACTTTACTTTCAGTGACATTTCTTCTACAGGACTGGAAAGGCCTGATAGATTGCAGCAAATCACAAGTAGCCCTAATACTTCTCAGAAGCAAACACTGGGATCTTGATCCCAAATATGTCATATTTGAGGAAATTGTGGGGTTTGGCTTTAAGTCCCTCACTTTCCTGCCAATTTCAAATGTGATTCAAAACCGAGTTCATTTTCTGATCTTTTGCAGTCATTATCACAGGACTTGGTTAGAAGCAGAATACAGAGGGGACTGTAAGAGAATAAGTTGGAAGAATTTCTGGAGCTGGCACGTCCAAAAGGATTTAAGAGGCTAGATCAGATGACGAGGCCATCATCTTTATATTAATCCCTTCCTTCCGTGCACATTTTGGAGGCCTAGGAAGAACACTCTCTTGCCTAAATTTTTAATATGAAACGCTACTCATGTAGAGACAACCTCTACTGTAGAAGATAACTGTTTGACTGTCTTATCATTAATGAACATGAAATTGTCAGCTAATAAAAGATGGTGACACAGTAAAGCAATCCAAGAATAAATCCTAGACCACTTATGACTCCTTCCCAATAAGTTAAATTTCAGTGGGACTTCTGCTATTGTTCTCAACAGACCTCAAAGAGAAACTCAGGCTGTAATCAGCAGTGATTTCAAGGCAAATAAAAAGGAGTAAATAAATGCCACAAAGAACCCTTCTTAGGCTGCTGGCAACAGCACAGCTACAAAATTAGCCTCCGCTTGTGACGTTCAAACAGATGGGTGTCACCCAGGTGGAAGAGATGACACATTAAACAACAGACAGTCTCTCACTCCACCATTTTTGACACCAAAAGAATGACAAAGCTCATATTTAAGGAAGAAATCACTGTGACCTGCTATGCATATTATGCAAGTCATCCTATGTGCATTTAAAGACATAAGTACAGAACAGATTGTGTGATATAAGGGTTTTATCTACATTAATTTAACCTACAGGCATTATGGAAAGATAAGTCTGTAGCTGAGCTTCCTACACAAAATAAAACCTTTTTGATCTGTCTGTAAAGCAGAGATTTTGTTGCAAACAACAAGAGGAGGGAAAATTATAACTAGTTCCATTTAAAAACAAAACACAAAACACAACAGAGAAATAAAGTGCAATGAAAGAAGAGAAACAGGCTAAAGGTAAAGTTACCTCAGGAGCTTTACCGTGCTTCTCTCTTCATGAAGAAGCATCAGCAGAGCAATGCACGTGGGCTGAAAAAAATGAGTTTACAACTGCTACGTGCATGGGGGAGGGTAGCCCCATTTTACTGTGGGTCCCACAGTTCAGAGACAGACATAGAGCCTGAGAGTTGAGCCTGATAGTTGATCAGACTATTTATCTGATTGTTATTAATGGCACAGTACAGAATATTTTGCTGAATGAGGTCCCTTACCGGGCCAGATCCTGGCCTGCAAGGCTGCGCTGGGGAAACGAGCCATCCCAGTGGGCTGACAACCGGCCTCCTGGGGACAACAACCCACCCACAGGAGAAACTCGGCACAACGCTGAGCGTACGAGGAGAAGATTTGCTGTATAGCACATACGGGTCCTAGAGGATAAGTGACATTTTAAACAGAGCTGGATCAGTTCGGTTAGAAACGGATTTAAACCCAGTGAAATTCCTGAGATGTCGAGCCAGGTAACTTCTAGTGTATTTTCTCCTCAGGAAATTTGGTTTTTTTTCAGATAAATATTTAAAGTAAAGAA
>NW_008824233.1:3542808-3547393 GCF_000699105.1 Pygoscelis adeliae | reverse complement strand
GTATTTGTAAACAAGGGAAGCAAAATGGGGTATGAATCTATTCTAAAGGAAGCACAATTAAGAGCACTTTATTTTTAAAGCCCACAGTAAAAACCCTCAATAGCTAGAAACATTTGCTGTTTTTCAACACTTGAATATTTCAAACAGACTGTTTTCCATCCAATATCACAAGAGGGAAATAACCAAGACCAAAATAATGTTTCACAGATTTTATTTTATGTATGAATCAACTAGTCTAAAGGAAATACTACCTTCTTTGACTAGAAGCACGGAAGAGTTCAAGGATACAGTATGTATTTTTAAAGAAAAACCTAATACACATGTTTGGAAAGGAAGAGGACAAGACTTAAGCTTCTGGCAGTATTTGCAGACATCCACAGACCTTTTGAATAGAGGTATTCTTCTGGGGGCTTTCACCTTGTCTGAAGGTTTTGTACTTGTTCCAGGTCTTGCACTGTTTATTACATTTTAAAAAGTCAAGTTATTCTTTCCTACTGCACTGCAAACTAGAACATTACTCTTGCTAATTTTGGGGACTCAAGAGCAAACAGAGAAGGGGAAGAGCCAGACATAGATGAAAGCATAATTCTAAAAAAGCAACGTAAGTTTCCACTTAAAAAAAAAAAAAAAAAATCAACAAAACCAAACAGAAGAGGTAAGGATTTTTCTCAAACCTGCAGCAATAAAGACTGTTAATTTTCTGCTTGCAATATTAAAACTATTAATGTCAAAAATGCATGACCCAGCACTGCATCCCATTAGCTATACAGGAAACATGACAAGGGGCAACTTCTTATGCTTTTGTCAGACCAAGACAAATAAACAGACAGAGATCCAACACTGGAGATTAATATTAAAGCCATAAATAAAGAGATTGCATGTAAAGTAAGCAATTGCAGATTATAAGGAATTCTTTAAAACAGATATTGAAAAGAATTAGTGCAACTCAAAACACAAAACCCCACACATATACTGCAGTCTAATTTCATTTCCAGAGTATTTAAAAAGAAGACATTCATTCCATCCTGCCAGTATGCCAATTTGTACGTAGAGGAACCGTTCTGCTCTACTGAGTTTGCACTGTATGTTGTATGACTACTAGTAGCTCTACTTGGCACACTGTAACTGCTGTGGTTTAATCTTCACCCTATATTCCAAAAAAGAGGTACTGTGTTCATTGTCAAGGTTTACTACTACCCTCCAAGAACTACCCTGTCCTAGATCTTATCCTTACAGAGTCCAGCCTTGTGGGAATTCTGTACGGCCAAGCAATGCAGGAGGCTTTTAGACAAATTCCATCAGCTTTATCAGGTTTGCAAATCATGGAAATATCTTTCAGGGTGAAGAAGCCAAATCTTAAATGACATCAAACATTCATTCATTACTACAATAATTCTGACTCCTATTTGTTATCCAAGGCCTCATTTTGTTACACACTATATGAACAGAATAAAGAGTTTCTCCTCTACAGTTTGCAGTTTTAGAGATAAGAAACATTGATAGAGCTGGATATGACCACCTCCAAAGCTGACCGTTCTTCCTAAGTGACATTCCCTGCAGGAGACATCCTTTAACTACTAGGGATGCTGGGCTCTTAATCCTCATGAAACTCTTCAGTGGAAGGGATGGCTCAACCTACTGCATCTCTGAAGCAAATTTTTTCCAGGTCATCATTAAGTACTAAACTGCTATTGCTATTAGAGCTTATTAGAGGTTCATCCGAGAAAGAGCGGCTTTTAATGAAGGTTGCACTCCTCATCAGCATTAGCAGTCCTCAGTTTTACATTTCTTTCCACTAAGAAATTATCAGAAAGACACCCTTTTCCAGTATTCAGAAGAGTGAGGAAGGACGATCATGTTTTTGCAATAGTCTGTTTCTTAGGGATCAAGCCTTTTAACTCCCCAACGCAATGGAAACTTCACTGATGTTTTTAATGAAAAAGGGATTGGTTCCTGTATTCATTCATGACCAAAGCATGATTCCCCCTTCCCCTCCGGTCTCCTGAGAATAACATATCAGCGAAATAACATCTTGTCACATATGCACATCAGCAAAAGCATCTGTAAATTCTCATTCAAGAACTGAATTTGTGGTAGTGGCTCATAGCAACATATAAAACAGAAAGAAAACAGTTTGATTGGCCTTTTGAAAGAAAATCCAATTCATAACAAATCCTATTTTAACTTGTTAGCTGAAGAAGAGGGACGTGAGCATTTGAGGGAGGGCAGGGAATGGAACATCTTATTTCTGTAATACCTCTTCACACCATGGCCACGTGTTAAAATTCCAAGTATCATGTTGTAGGGCAGTCTAAAGTTCTATTTTACGGGTAAGCGAACACCATTAATTAAAGCAGCACCTCTTGGCACAGACAGAAGTCACATACTTTTAAATTAGCCCCTGTATTTTGGAAGACCTTTCTTCAGCAGTTTAATAATGTCTGTTCAATGATCAGACTTGAACAAATAAGAGACACTGGAATAACCAATTTTAAGTCATTTCCTCCAGCTTCTCCTGGCCTTGAAACTCCTCTCTTCTTCCACAGTTTCACTGGCCTTATGAATGGTTGTGAGAGGAATCTGGAAGGTTGGAGGTCCTCCTCAAGCTCTGTTGGGAAAGAGCCCCAAGTATCCATCACTGGAGCTGAGATTTGAGAGCCATTCCCACAGGAATTCCATGTATAGTAATTACTGGTCTGACACTGGGCAATTCTGTTGAGCTTATTTACACCGCTGCTCTGAGATGTTACATACTTCGAAAATACAAGCTAGAATAATTGCATAGCCAGGGTCACACATAAAACTATTTTTAAAATTAATTGCCTGGTACTTCAGATAAACAAAGAAAGATTTGGGTTTCTTTCCCAGTAAAGCTCTCTTACTGTCAGCTACACCTCATTTCCTGGCTTCTGGCAACCATCAGCGTACTGTCACAGCTAAATGGCTCCAGAAAACAAGTATCCTTGAAGAAGAAGAACTTGAATGATATGCTTGGGATGGTTATTTAAACAGTGCTTACATAAACTAAGAGATGAAGGGCAGTGAGAAGTGAGGTACTGAGCACTGACTGCCCCTTACCTTGAGCAGGGCATACTCAAGGAACTGGAATAATGTTATCTTAGGAGGACTTTGCCAGTTAATTAAACTGATCTTAATCAACATATCTGTATTGCTGCAGGTGTACTAGTCTAATTTTTGTCACTGTGGGGAATCAAAGACATTATACTGATATGGAATTATACACACGTAATTGCGTTCATGACCACTTCCCCTAACATAGCATGTGCATGGTACATGCGTATCTTTGAGCTGCAACCTACAGACAGAACTGCAAATGCAGGGGGCAGCAAATGAAATACAGGAATTAATACCCAAAACAAGACATAATTCCTTTCAATTTACCAGAGGGGTTCTTTTTGTACAAGGCTGTTCTTGGACCAAATTAGGATTTACTGATGATAGGTATTCTGAAAAAGGAGGTATTTTGCTGGTTTTCTTTGACGAAAACAGGAGGTGAATAGATTAACTGCCCTAGCTCAGGATTGTATGACTAGACTACAGGTTAATGTTACTAACTGAGAAACTGTCTATTCTGCTCTAGAATGTGTGTGTATATATGTAGATATATAAATAAAATTTATTTTATACAACTCCTCTGGAGTTATTTTGCCTCTCCAGTACTAACAAATAGGGGTTTTCTGCTGTTTGTTTTTGTTTTGTTTTTAAGTTTAGTCAGTGAAAACAGTGACTCAGATTATACCTTGGAAATAAATCAGTTCACTAACTGTGTTATTTTTAGTCATCTCTCCAAATCTGCAACGCTGGTTAAATATTTGGTCTCACAACACAGCAGACAAAAGTTGCAAATAGCACTAAACCCCAACCTACTGATTTGAGCTGAAATAAAAAGTCAGGGACCAATCTTCCCATTACTTCTAAATAAAAACTGCATGCTGTCTTTTATACTCTTGCAATAATTAAAAAATAATGCTATTGTTTGGAGTAGCACTTGGTCCCCAAGGAAAGAATTCCTTTCCATCTAAACAGATTTTTACTTTTATTTTGAATCTCTGCCAGGCAGGGAAACCAAATACAGGCCTTCCCCACTTGGTTTCCCCCCCTTCCCATAAGCGCTTTCACCATCTGTGCATGATCATGGCCCAGCCTTTCTTTCCACCCCTCTGAAAAGCACACAAGGATTCCTCCCAAACGTGTCTCACCATGGGAACACATGGCTGCTGGGGATGGCGCTGGTAAACTTGGGGTTGGATTAAATGTAACACGAAGCCACTCCCCAGGGGCCATCAGGGGCCTGATGCGGAGGGAGAAGCTGGGGAACTATTTTTTCCCTCCACTCAGGGAAGCACCTCTTCTCCGAACTGCCCTTGTTCCTCCCTGAACTGTGTGTGACAGGGAAGGCACCATCACTCCCTCTCCTCCTGCTCCCAACCACTACAGCTGGCACTGAAGCCTGTACAGGTTTTCTGTGTACTCCCCGCCTCAGCAACTGCTCTGTCGACCACTAGAGCGGCCCTGCAGGGTTTCTGTCTGTAAATCCATCCACTAATGAATTCACTGATCACTC
>NW_008824233.1:3540351-3542782 GCF_000699105.1 Pygoscelis adeliae | reverse complement strand
TGAACCATCGACCTGTTAGGTACCATCCCTCTCCACGGCTGCTCAGGATGCTTCCTGTCATGTCCTCTGTAGGGATTCAGTGCTTTGAGCTCAAAGGCATTAATGCAAAGGAGATGGTGAACGCTGTGGTCAACACTTGGCCCATAGAGATCACACATTAGCCAGTCTACAGGAGGCTTCGCTGTGACTAGTTTACACTGACAATGTCTTCGAACAGCAAAAGCTTGAAACTCCCTTCTAAGAAAAACTGGCTTTTCAGAAGCCACCAAAGTACTCAACACTGCAGACACGTGACTATTAACTTCATTTTTGTTCCTCTGCTAAATCTTGAAATGCACGCTACATGCCTGGAAAAGGGAGTGCTTGCAGGGGAACAGAAGTGCAGTTGCACCTCAGATATTGTTTCCTCTGATTACACACTCCTGTCTAGTCCCTGCTGTATCTGCAAGTATTGCAAGCATTTGTAAGGACTTGCAGAAGTACTTGCAGAAGGTTCCAGTTCAGGTGATGTTCTCAAGGCTTACTGTAATGCACATAACACAGTTCCAGCTCTGCTGGCCGCTGTGGAATACACAGTCCAGAATTTGCAAACCGTGCACACATGGACAGCCACAAATGCTAACTGCAGCTTTCAAAAGGGAAACAACAGCAAAAATAACAAAGTTGTCAGGAACATAATGCAACAAACTGAATCCCAGTAGTCACAGCAAACCATCACTAAAATGCAGCTAAAGACACCACTATGGGTGTTTTTCAAAAGTCTAAAGAAATGGATATTACTAACGGAATAAACAGGTAGGAAGTCAAAATAGATGAAGCAGCGTGTTCTTTTATTCCTTCCACCATTCAGGATCAAAACCAGTCTCTAGCTTGTGCACATACCTGAGCTGTTCTCACTCTCCCTTCAACTGTGCTGAAATCATCCCTGTGGACATTGGTTCTTGGAGCCATGTTATCTACAAAGAAAAAGCCCTTTAAGACTGCAGATCTATTCATACTTGGTTAACACACCATCCTGAAAGAAAAGGGTCTTGGTCCTGCAGCTTTGCAATAAATGGTTAATCAATGCAGCAACGCTGGTGTCAAGTGGCAGAATTTAGTCTGTGATTTTTTTATTTTTTCCAAATTCGTGTCATACAAACTATGCTCTAACTGTATTGGTGTGTAATTGATCTCAAAAGAATTACTGATCTACGGAGAGAGAGGAATAAAACTGGAATATACTCCCTCTGCTTCAAAGTGCTATCAGGAAGTGACACTTCTACAAGTGACTTTGAGGAAAGAGCTGTAGAAACAGCAGTACAGATGGTCACATTCTGGAAGTTACCAAAAGCTAAAAAGTTAAGCTAAACTGCCAAGGTAAAGAATTAACACAAAGAAGTTGTGCAAGGGACAGAGCAAATGTATCGCTGTGCCACACTTTTGGACACCCCGTCACACCCTGATCCCTTCAAAAAGTAAAAAATATCCCATGAAGCCTGTGGTTTTGATACAAAAAAGAGCATTTATAGCCGGTCAGTACCAGATCCATGTTTTACATTAGCTGTAGAAAAACAACTGAACAATTTAACACTCCCTGTCAATTTGCCTTATACAAATTGTAAGGCTCGTAATAAGTGCCTGTCGTGCACAGCAGTCCAGGCAACACTGCAGGTTCCAATAACAGCAAGCACATCCTTGAAGCAGCAGCTCAGTCACATTTGAGTATGGCACTGTCATACAGCAGGGTGTTATGGAGTTTAAACACAAAAATGATTTAAAAAAAAATTCAATAATGAGACATTTCATTCATTTGTTACCTGGTAGAGATGGTGCAACTCCTCTAGATGTCCTGCCTGAGCTGGTTACGGGAAGCCGACCTACTTTTCATAGAAAAAGGTCATTCTTGATGCTGGCCTGCTGCAAGATCCCCAGTTACTTCGATCCACTGCAGAAAGCCTTACACGAGGAAACTTCTTAACGTTACTGGGCAAGACGCATGCTGAGAACATTTGTCCTAAAACAAACACTGGCAGGAATAAATCAAGAAGTTCAAAAGGAATTAAAGAGGTTAGGCAGCTTCCATGCACAGACACCAGAGTAAGCTTGTTTCTTACTCAATTAGATAATACTACTACTAAGTCCACCCAGAGACACTTTACGGGGGCCTAGGAGTGCTTGGAGAGTACAGATGATATATAAAAGATGTAATTTATAGCTGCTAGTGTCATTTTACATTGTTCAAAAATATTTTTGTGCAAGTTTATAGAATCACAGAATCATAGAATCATAGAATCATTAAGGTTGGAAGAAACCTCTAAGATCGAGTCCAACCGTCAACCCAACACCACCATGCCCACTAAACCATGTCCCTAAGCGCCTCATCTACACGTCTTTTAAATACCTCCAGGGATGGGGACTCAACCACTTCCCTGGGCAGCCTGGTCCAATG
>NW_008824233.1:3528717-3539745 GCF_000699105.1 Pygoscelis adeliae | reverse complement strand
AGAATCATAGAATCATCTTTCCAGCCACTCTTCCCCAAGCCTGTAGCGCTGCATGGGGTTGTTGTGGCTGAAGTGCAGGACCTGGCACTTGGCCTTGTTGAATCTCATACAGTTTGCATCGGTTTCCCAAAGTAATGTAGCAAAAGGTATTCTAGTCTCACTAACTACAGACCTTGATGCATGAAAAGGGAATGTGCCGGACAGGTGATGTTTCTAAGTAAAAAAGCCAACCATGTTATTCCCCCTGAATGAGGAGCACAGGACAGCAGGCAGATTTTTGAAATGTTGAATCCTCTGAAACAAAAATTCCACTCCGCTCCCCGTGCTTGAATCTTTCCCAGGATAAAAGTGGAGATAGGGCAGCCCAGAAGAGCATCCCAAACAGCCTGCTTCCATATCCTCCCACCAAGCCATCCTAAACCATCTTAGCTCAATAAAAAACAACCCCAGCTATTTGTGATCCCAGACTGCCTGGCTCAGGGAGGTTTAGTTTTGCCTTTGCTAGAAGACACCCAGCTCCCCACTCCCTGCCTCCCCCACTTGGGCAGGTGAAGGGCAGGGCAGCCAGCACATAGCCGGGCAAGGCGGCGGGCAGCCAGGGTGGCAGAGCTCACGGGTGGGATGGCTGAGGCAGCAAGATGATGCCTGCCAGGCTGCTCCATGCCCCAGTAGCCCATTTGGCCTGCTGCGAGCACCTGTCGCACACATCCCTCTCTAAATATATGCACATACACGATTTATTCTTACTTCGGTTTTTCCACGAGAATTTAGAGAGAAGGTCCAAAGGAAAGAGAGGGAGCCATAGCAGAACTCATCTGAGAGACAGCCCATCCCAGTTCTCTTTCCTTTGCTCTTTCTTTTCTTTACCCACTGTGCTGTAGCAAGGCGAAGAAACTAACACATCTGCCAATGCTAATGGGTCACTTTACAGTAGACGTAAGCCTTGGGGAAAACTCGATAATCAAGACTTCCTTCTGCCTTTGGGATTTAAGCTAATGTCTTTGCGCTGGGACAATGAAGTTTTTCCTCAAATACTGTAAACAAATGCAAGGAAAGCTGACACGACTTCCCACTGCACAGAGGGGAGCCAGACAGCATTTACCCAAACTCCAGAAAACTGGGCTTTGCAACACACACAACAAACCTCCTCCTAGTAATCCCTGATGTGCTACTTCCACCGTAAACTCTAGAGGAATACAGCTAGGAAAGCAACTTCCTCAACAGCACGGCTAAAACACACCTCACCGGTTTCTTGCTAGCTAGTGCTCTGTAGCACATTCCTTCCTCTGTAATACCTGTAGTTATGCCAGCTCACAAGTAAAATTTGGTTTCAGTAAAGCTCTATTTTCATTAGAAAATAAAAGTATATATAGGAAGCAACAGTGAGGGTGACAAACACTTGAACCATGAGTTAACTCAGATTCGGCATGGGCACACTTCTGTAAAGGTCAGGGATTTATTTCGTTCACCTAGCACATGCAATCTACGTTGTTAGCCTTCTTGTAGCCCCCTCCTGTCTCCCCTGACAGGACACCTCACCCCTCAGGGCAGAGATGCACCTTCTACATCAGTCCTCCTTCAACTGATGGGATAACTCAGGTCTACCAGTCACTTCACCTTCATGAGCAGAGCTGAACATCTCGTCACTCCATAGCTTCTCTCCTAGATTAGATCCCCCTCTCCACCTCCCTCCCCTAAAAAAGGGAAATGTCCTCCCAGCCTCTTCAGCAGCCCTGGCCTGGGATATCGAAAGGAGGTCAGTACAAATAAACTGCCTCGACTCTCCCAACTCTTGCGAGCTCAGGTTTGTTTTCTCCTTCAGCCCTTCCTGGTCCATAAGTACCTTAACCGCCCCCAGCCTCCACCCTCCCACAGTCATTTCTTGGCCCACCTGGGGACCATTGCCTCCTACATTTCCTAGCTCATTCTTTTCAGCATGCCTGGTAGCAGGCAAACTACCAGATGCCTCTCGACAACCATTGATCATCAGGCTATCAGTCCTCATGGGACCAGAATTTGCAAGCAGGCTGTGCCCTCTAGGCTAGCCCGGTTTGGGACAAGGGTCTCGTTGATATGATTAAGACCCCTACTACATTTCAGGAAGTCATGAAGGAGCAGAGAGGCCTAAAAAGTTGTCCTTATAAAGATAAATGTTAAATAAAATGGCATCAGCCCTAAAGAGGAGGAGGAGTGAGCTGGGAGTGATGATACTGGGATGCAAGGGGAGTGAGATGCTGTCTACTCCTTGGGACAATCCCTTCCCTAAAATCTCTGCCATTTCCCAATTTCCCAGGCACGTCAAATGCAAAAGCTTAGCTCTGCCATCACATCATACTCTACACAAACAGCCTTTGTGTACCCTAGGAGGAGCCTCTACCCAGGAGAAGCTGAAATCACCAGTGGCAGTTGTTGAAATCGTTCCTGGGGCTGAGGGCCATGGCAGACACGCACAGGACCTCATTCTATGTTGCAAAGAGGTTTGAGGGATTTGAAGCCGGGGAAGTCACACGTGTGTATTGTATTTCACAGGGCAGAAGGAGGATGCCTTGAGGACAGCATGCATGTTGATCTTCTATGCATATCAAAGAAATAATTTTAAGTAATCCAGGATAAAATATCTAGCTAGTTTATAAAATTTTCCATTTCGTTGGCCTGTAGAAAAACAAGTGTTAAATAATCAAAAGATAATGTCTGACAGCTTTTTAGAAAACCTCTGCATCACAATATTTAAATATATCATTATGTGCTTTTTAAAAGCCTGATTGGAAAAATTACATCATTTTGGATTTTCTCAACATTTGGTGCGTCAGCTCTCAGTGTCTAAGAGCCCTATAAATAGATGTTTGGACCACCTCAATACAATCCATGTATGCAGTTTTTCCACAGTCCACTTAACTCTATTATTCAAATAAAGTGCAACTGGATCTTTTCTTGGGAACAGGGATTATGCAATGCTCAGTACAGGAGGTTCAAGAAAAACAGTATAAAGCCAAACATGAGCTGCAAGTACTTGCAGAGCAGCAGAGTTAGTTTATATTTATTTATATGCTGTATTTCCATTTCTTTCTCACCTAACAGCCACTGGCTCCTTTTGCCTCTTTTGATCTACCAAACTCTTTCTCTCTCATGTCTTAGTACACCAAGAGTGTGGCCAAGCAGTTAAACATCAATTGCCAACTGATTAATAATGAAAATATAATTGCAGGATAATCAAAACCTTAATATAACTAGATCCCTATGCTGCTAGGAACTACTGTTTCAAATTAAAATTATAAACCCCTACAGTACCGGTGAGATTTTGCCAAAATCCACTGAATTCTGGAGTTTGTTAGAAAACCAAAATATTTACTGTTTCAGGTCAGAGATGGCTAAATACTATGAGCCATCTCAAATACTAAAACACAGAAAAGTTTTCTCTCATATTTCTAAAAGACAACTGCTATTAATATGCTCCCTTAACCTCCTTAAGAGCCTTCCAGCTACATGCGAGTAGAATACAAATATAAAAATATGCAATTCAGCAATGAGAATTCTGAATGAAACCTTTGAAAATATACTGTATAACACTGCTTTAATACACTCACACACATATATACCTATATGTATCTAAACCATATTTGAGGATGAATTTCATTATCTGTGTCTTTCTTTTCCTTATATACTGCATGTATCAATTATTCATCTAGTGTGAACCACTTGGGTAAAACAGCTCTATGAAAGATCTGAGTATATAATTTGATATAATGTATATTAGCGTAGAAGAAAGCTCCAGGATAAAATGCAGTTAGATGGCTTCTTTTCTTCATAAAAATGAAGCTAGGGCTTCTGGTCAGTTCAACACTCAAAAGCTGTTTCTAAGGATCCCAATTTCATCTCACGTTTAAGGTTAATTTAGAACATCAGTAGCCTACCCCACCTTTCCGGGGAACTCCTAGCTGTGGAGACCCATAAGCTGTACGTCTCAAAAAGGGCTATTTTTAGCAGAATGCGGTATAGGTTTATGGACTTATGTGTTATGGGGATGAAGACACCAAAGGAAGCAAAAAAAATTGGAGAACGTGAGGGAGGTAGAAAATATCCGATACTGTCAAATATCTACTGACAATTATAATGGGATATAATGCCGAAGTGTTGGCACCATGAGGGAGACATTTTAGGAACTGTCTTTCCTTTTCATCAACTCAAGCCCCCTGGAATTAGGCACCGTGAAATGCACAGGTAGAGGGGAAGGGCCTTCCCAGGAGGAAGGAGCAACTCCAACAGGAAACAGAAGCAGAGAACGGTGTTAAGGCTCAGTACAAGTCAAGTGGGGGACCGCCAGTGGTCACGGGGGTTTGAGGCAGCTGATAGCTCTTCTCTGAGATGTCTTCTGCAGTGGGGAGATGCCGCAAGGAAAGTAAGTCCAGAAGAAAAAAACATCTACTTAAAATGCTAAGTAAGTAGCAGCAAAGGCTCTAACAGTAAAATAACCGCTTGGTTTTTGTCTGCCTTTGCACTGAATCATGACTCAGAAAACACTCCTTAGCCCACCCCAATTCTTAGCTTTCACCACAGGACTGTCGGCCACCAGCACCAGCAGTCACAACAAGTAAGTGCTTAACCCGAGTACTGCCAGCCATTAGCATTTTAATGAAAAAGTTCCTAAATGCAAGAATCTGCTTTAGTATCACCATTTCCATTCTTTTTCCATTCTGTTTTCACCGGGCTGGCGAGACATTTCACTTTAAGTGTGATTCAGAATTCCAATTTCAGAAAAAATATCTCCATAGTTACACACCTCTTTCTTGCAACAAAGCGCCAGTTCTCCGTGGCTCTGCTTTCAAATTTTAAGTGCTGAAACACAGTAAAAATGTGTTGCCTCAATCATCACCATAGATTCATTTTCAGTTTTTAGCCAACAACTAAAACATACATTTTCCTCTCTGCAAGACTAACTGGAAGAGCCTAAATGAAGTAATCTAAAAATCCAACTCGTGATGTAAAAGAAAACTTTGTGTAGAGATACATCCATTCTATAATACCAAAAGGGAGGATTCAGCCTGAATTTATGTCAAAACGAGAGACATTCCAAAGGGTATATATTTGAAAATAGGAGATATATGGTCCCTATAAATATGCAAAAGTAGAATATACTAATACAATCTCTTAGCCTAAAATGTAACACTCATAAATTGCAAGTTTAAGTCTTACATTTGCAATGTACAGAAATTAAGAACAAGATATTAATTAAAAATTAATTACGTTATATATATTCTTTCATTTAACACAAGTATGCCAATGTTATGTAAGAAATCGCTACCCTTCTTTAGAAGACGTTAAAAGACATTAAACAAGAACAATTTACAGAACACAAGTCCAAATACCTTACACAGACAGCGCGTGTTCAGAACATAAGCATATCCAAGGTATCAAACTTTTCCCCGACTAGACTCGACATGTACCCGCCTGCCCAGTGCTCCTCATTATAGTGAAAAAAAGAACTACACATCTGCTCTGCTAAATAAGATTAGAGAAGTCAGTGTGACTGAATTAATCTATCCATACAGACAGTATCATGAGTTAGAAATGCATGGCTGGGGTTAGAGGTAAGCCCACAAGTGATTTTTGTTTGTTATTTAACTTCCCTTTCTAGAAATGGGAAATTGTATCTACCTTGTGACTGTCTCACATTCTGATTTCCGCTGTTACACTCTAAAGTCATAATCACATCTAAATATTTGCTTTATAAACTGTGAAGAAATGTAGGTTGCACCTGCACTTCTTCCACTGACTCGTGGACTTATAAAGCAAGCCTGCAAGTCCTATAAAAACATAAAATCACTTGACACATGCGAGTTCAATAGCTGATTCCTTTTGGGACCTGTGATAATTTCAGCATCTGTTTGAAGCACTAGTAGCACCAAGTCTAGAGCTCTCCGCCATGCCTCTGTCTTGGCTGTAACATTATCATAAACTTTTAAACCTTCTCCGTGGTCAGCGAAGGGACCAGAACCACCCCTGAGCAGATCCCCTCTTCTAAACTCTTTCAATATATATGCTGAGGGAGAGCCACAGTCAGCTGCTTTTTTGAGGTGATGATCAACTGAGGTACACGCTTCCAACTCCGATGCAGCTTTTGCAGTGTTACACAAAACCACTGAAAGATACTGCTTCCAGCCGCTCGCTAATGCTTGGAGCACAACTGATTTGTACTCTGTCGCAGATGCCGCCAGCCAAGGATTGTGAAACTCTTTCACAGCATTTTTGTTTGCTGGCTGTAAAGGCTGTTCTGCAAGCATCTGAATGTGACTAAGGCACAAGAGCTCCACTGCGCCACCACCAAGAAACACCTTCTCGTCATTTAAAGCATGATGGAGTCGATACACTAAAGTCCAGAACCGGTCTTCAATGAGCTGCATCTTTGAAGGTACAGTAGTGGTGAGCACGGCCGTGAGCAAGGGAATTCCTCGCACTTTTATCCTGACTGGCACAAGCTCACCCAGATCCATTGCACGCCCATCGCAGGCCTTCCACAGCTCCACTTGGGCCCGGCTCCCCACACAAGAAGCATTCACCTGGGTGAGGTATGTCACTGGTTGGGCGCTGGTGACCTCCCCAAAGGCACGCAACACATCCCGAGTCACAGAACCAATTACCAATATACTGTTAGCTATGCATCTTTCCATTAAGTTTTCACACACATTTCCTTTGACCAAAACCAAGTTTACTTCAAAGCTTATCAGAATATCTAACATGCTGCTTAGCCACAAGTCTCCTGCTCTGCCTTCCTGTAGGCTAGGATGCTCCAATACGGTCCTTACATTACATGGTCTATTAAAACCTAAGTGACGATATTGTTCCGTTAGGTCACCGTCCATTAGCAGAATCCGAAGGGGTTTGTCTTCAAAGTATTTGATAACTGTGGCTTGTTCTGGTGACACTAATGTGACAAGGCCTGGGAAGACACAAGAATAGCTTTCAGGCAGGCCCAGTAAACAGCATGTCACAATTTCTGCAATATTAAACTGGGCAGAGCCACTGCCTTCTGCTCTCTCTTGTTGATATGCAACAATGCTTTGCAGCAGTTTCATGCTAGCCTGATTTCCATGGCTCAGAGTCACTGCCAGGTGTCCTAAACCATAACATTCACATGGATCTGCTGACTGTCCTGAAGGGTATCCCTGAAAATTACCTTGCTGACTTGAAAAATGGCTTTTTCCTAGAGTGCTGAAGTATCTGCTATGGGTTAACTTTTGTTTGTTACAGCTGGATGCGATAACACCACTTCCAGAACTCACAGATGTACTTTTGTCACCCGCTGGTTTGACAAGAGAAGCTATTGAACCAAAGCCGGCCAAAGGTGAAACCAGGCACTTGTTAAAATTACAATCATCTTGATGGGAACAAGAATTTATTGGGATTACTTCTTCTGGTGCAAGAATATCTTTCTGAAAATACGGGAAATTCTGAGGATTTAGAAGACTGTCCGGTCCAATTTGGCAAGTTTTGCTTTTGAAAGCGTTTGGCCTAACACTGCTAGAACACAGCTCTTTATTTACATCGTGTATTGATATCTGAAGACACTGGACTCTCTCGCAGCAAGAGTTCAACCCCTCAGACATCACAGATACTATTGCTGAAACAGGAACATTCTGCTGGAGGCACTCCAGTATGGCATTGCTCCATGCACCAATGAGAAACAACAGGGTACTCATCCCGGTCTTGAACTCCTTGTTTTGTGCCTGAATGGTTTCATTAAGAAGCTGTCCGGCAGCACTAGATAAATCCAAACTTTCAATCAGTCTAACGGCAGAACAAATCAACGTGCTTTGGTTGGTGCTTTCATCCACAATGAATTTACATGATTTCATTGGCCCCAATAATGTTCTTCCAGCTAACGCTAAGGATGAGAGTTGCTGGAGTCCAATATGTCTTCTTGCATTCACATCCCTGAAAGCCATGGGCAGCAGGCAACACCTGTGAACAGAACACAAACTTACTGCCCCATCCTCACAGCACTCCAGAGCACGTATCACCAAAAAATTAAATTAACAGTCTAACATTGAACACAGCTCTCCTGTGAGGCTGTCTGTATAAAACAGTTCTTCATCCTATGCACTTATTACGAGATATCGATGCACATAGGTGCTGGAACGGTGCATTGCTATAATACCATGGAACTTTTTCTTGCTGACAGATAGTACAATGCTGTTAATTCCAGTGGTTTCTTAAACATGAAGCAGTGCAGATTCTGTAGAATCTCCATCCTGACAGGCTATCTGGAATTTCAGTTATTTGCCTTACTCACAGCAAAAGTTCCTTAGAGAAGAATGGACAATTATGTGCAAAATCAAAGTGCTCTGTACAGATCCATCTTGGTACCACTAGTTATGCCACTGACTTTAACCTTCAAATCTGGAAAAACATAATCAAACTTAATTTTATTCCAATTCTATTTATTCCATTTAGCACGCATCAATACTTCATTAAATGTGCATGAAAAAAAATGCCACTTCTTTATACCTCACAAAGCAAACTGCCAAGACCTTAAAATTTTGATCTACTACTCAGTTTTAACATGCCAAAAATAAGTCTTCTTTCCCTTGAAATCCCTTCCACACCACACTCCTGTGGCAGACCACATGGATTAAACTAAAGCTTCCTTTTTTTTTTTCTTAAGTGAAAAAGTATACACACCAAAAATTAAGAAGCTTTAGCCATATACCTTTTATGCTCAGATTCAAATAATTTATTTCATCTCCCTAAAAGGTCCCTTTGCATAGCTATTCCAAATCCAAAAAACTCTTTTTCCACCCCACTCAATGAAAGTCCATCTGACTATTAACTCAAATGAAGACAAAGTATGAATTTAAAAAGCAGAGTAGGCAGTCAAAAATAACCTTTATATGCTGACAGACCTAAAGTTCTAGTCTAGCCCAAACTGACAACAGAATTTCCCTTCAATTACTAGATACATCTTGGAGTACCAAAAGAATCATTAACCAAGAAATTATTTTAGTCTATAGTTATCCGTAATCAACAATTTAAGAAAAGGAGTTTTAGATAAGCGACTACTTTTGACTTTAAAACTGCACTGGGAGTGCGCATCTGAAAACTTCCATCCAACCTGCTTAAGGGTTTTTCTAGAAATTTTTCTCGGCAATCTCTTGTGAGGTCTAGCCATGCTACGTATCCATATCAGTACTTCCAGCAGTAATAATAAAAAAAGGCTCTTTTTTCTTAGCTGGAATCCTTAGCTTAATATCACAGGTAGTTTTGAAACAAACAAAAAAATAGTAACGATTAAATAATAATCATTGGAACATGGAATCCAACTCATTCCATCTGATTTCTCTTAAGGATTTACTAAGACAGTAATTTTGGGGTTTTTTCTAGGGGGGACAGGGGGCGGTGGTTTTTGTTGTTGTTGGTGGGTTTTTGTTGGTTTTGGGTTTGGGGTTTTTTTTGTTGTTTTTTGTTTGTTTGTTTGATTTGAGATCACTGTTTCTGAGTTCAAGCAGTTCTCAACTAGTAATGGTCACTTCTCAACCTGCTCTTGTTTTGACAGAAAGAACAAATAACCATTTTGTGGTTCTCTTCATAGAATTTAGAAAAGAGCTAAATTAGCTATGCTGAAAGACCAAGTGATGCTCTCTCACTACCTAGGTCCCTGTCACGTAGTTCTGGGCAGAAGGCCACACTGCTGTTTGGATGGGAGACAACTATGGAAGGACTGGTGGGAAAGGGGTCTCCATTTTCCAGTACAGCAAACTTTCTACTCGCCAGTCACTCCCAAACGAGGGTTCAGTTCAGCAATATGAGCCATTGTCTTATTAGAATAGCATTTTTATTTCAACGAATGTGAAACCAAGGCTGGTTATGAGACAGATTAATTAGAGTTAGCGCAGCACCTTCTATCAAGTCAACACACTTCCACCAAACCTCAATGCAGCCAACTACAAGTTGCTTAGCTAAAATTTTCTCTGAAATTTAAGTTGAAAAATGTGCCCCTTACTTTCAGCTTAAACTCATACTTTAAAACTGTACCTTCATTTTGGACACCAGCCTGTACTCCTGCAGATCCATAAACCTGAACCAAACGGACCCAGGGCTTGGCTGCAAAACCAGATGAAGGCAGGACATGCACTTACAGTAAAGAATGTTTTTATTTCATTGCTTGCACAACCTCCGGCATGTGAGATTTATGATTTTGTGATACTTCCCCCCCTCTTTGTTTTATGCTTGTTATTTTGGTGAGAACATCACACTACCCTATGCTGTAGGAACCAATATACAGCAGACCCAAAATTCAACTTTTCATCGCCCCCATCCCCTGACCTTTTACCTCTTTTTCCATCCAGTCTGAGGTGGAAAAGGTAAAGGGTCGAGTGGAATTACGTTTCGGAGTCAAACACAAGTGAGGTCAGCAAAGAGAAGGAGGCATCCTGGAGAATGAATAAACAAACTGGTAGTGAAGGACAGCCAGGCGTGAGACGCCAGCTACAGATGGCTTCTGCTGAGCTAACATGCCCGCTGACCTCCTGCTGCCTGCCTCATCACCTGTCCCTGCAAGCGAAATAAAACTCGAGCTTACGTTCAGTTCATGTTTACACACATGGGTTTTAGGGCTCTCAAGTGAAGAACTCTGGGATACAAGAGGTATGCCAAACACTTATTACTCACTTGGTCTTAACAGCACCTCAACCATGAAGGCTAAACTAATACAACAAAATTTTAGATCGGTTTTCCAAATTAATGTATTCCTGGGAAATGTTGGCAAAAAAAGTGTCCTGCGTGCATGCGTGTGCACATGTTCTCTTGTACCAGCACTGGTGCACAGTGAGAAACGGGTAGAAAACGCGCTGTTTGCAACTAAGCCGGCATCTGTCACAACTTACCCGGCCTACCTAAGAGCCAGCACTATTGCTACTAAGGTAGGAAGAGAAAGTGCTTCCTAGATGAACCAGCCCCCCGTCACTCGCAGCCTGGAAGCGGCCAGCACACAAGCGGGGAGGCGGAAAGCAGCCCGGCAGGAGCCGAGGCCGCTCA
>NW_008824233.1:3509692-3527612 GCF_000699105.1 Pygoscelis adeliae | reverse complement strand
AAAAGGGGGGGGGGAGACCCCCCCCCCCCCCCCCCAAATAAAAAACCCCTTGGCACCGTGAGAAACGCCCCCGATAAAGCACCAAGAATCGCAAAATATGTCACCTGCCTTCAGGGTGCGGGGTAAGCCGGAGGCAATATGCCTGGTTAACCTTCGCCCAGCTTACTGACCTCCTCCGCTTCATTCAGTCCCCTGTGGCATGCGGCACAGTTAAATGGCATCGGCCAGGCGAGAAGGTGAAACGTAAAATGGATTTGTGCAACTCGGTTTTGAAACAAACGGGGCAGGAAGCAACGTGCACGCTGCTCCTCAGGATCCTCAACATTTTCACTAGAGTTGTAGGTGTATATGCAGGATGCAAGAAAAAAGGTTCAGGTAGCGCGTTGGCATTTTTTTTTCTTGACAGTCAGGAAAAGGTCTCACGTGGGCTTCTCCCAGAGAGGAATATAAGGAGTAAAAACCTCATGCTTGTGTTAATAGCAGGGAAAAGTCAAGAGGTGTGCCAGACAAATTGGTTTGCAATCCAACCTGGGAGGGACATACCATGTTAAAAAATCGGAAATTTCATTTCCAAATATCACACAGCAGGATCTTCTGTGTTACACACTAGGTATTTAAAAGAGAGATCCCAGCCAAAAAGCGGTAACAATTTGGTAAGAGAGAGATTGCTCACCGGTAGCTAGGAAACAAATTCCTTTCTTGGTATTTGTTCTATTTACTTTTATAAAGCCCAACCAGTTGAAGTTGGGGGTGGGAGGGACTGCCCTTCCTTCCATGAATCTGTGCAGGTTCAAGACTAAAGGACTAAAATCTGTCTGCTGCTGGTTTAGAAGAGAACTTACACCTGAGGAAAACATCTTTCCTGCTCAATAGGCTGGGGGGGGGCGCAGGGGGGAAACACTGTACTGCCCTAGCTTACACCAGAAGCAGGAAAGGTCTCCGAAGTGTCCTGGATAATAATGCACCAGCTCAGCACAAGCAGATCAGTTCTCCGTATGGGACAGATTCTGTGTTGATCTCACTGCTACCACAGCATGTTGTTACCTAGCACCACAGCTAGTTGGTGCACAGGCAGACTAGAGCGCCCTTGAAACTTTGCTCCAACAGAGCAGATGCTCTCGGACATACCATTTCAGTGCTGACTTTGAGGAGTGGCTGGATTTGAGTCCCACTTACAGTCAAGATCCTACACACCGGCCTTTTTAGCTGTGAGGATGATTTACTCATGTTTTCCATGTGAAACCACTCCTGACACATGCAGAGGGTCTTAGTCACCTCAGTGGAGTGTTCATTTTCAGACTGCCCACCTGTTTTTCTGGCATTACTCCTTTAATTGATGATCTTGCTGTTTAAACAAAACGTGAAGCCCAGATGCGTATTCCCCAGTAACAAAGTCTTCAGCTTGTTTTCTTTCTAGAATAACCTAAGAAAATGAGAATAGAGACCCAGTGTCTACAACTTGTAGCAAAGAATGCCTCTCATTTCTGCTACAGCTTTACTGTTGTTATTTATAATTCACAGTTGTGTGTTGAATTTTCCCCGGAGTGGGCTATTTCTTATCTTTTCTCTCCTTCACTTTCTGAAGGCATCCAACTATAGAAAACCTGGCTTGAGTACAGCCCAGCGGAAGAAAAGTGGCTTGAAACCTGAACTTACAGAAGAGCAAAAGCAGGAGATCAGAGAAGCTTTTGATTTGTTCGATACCGATGGATCTGGAAGCATCGACATAAAAGAACTGAAGGTTTTCAAACTTTTTTTCCCTGGATGGAAATATCTTTGATCTCAAAATTATAGCTGCTTTTTCTGTTTGTCCAGCCCTTACTATTTTAAAACAGTTTTGGAGTACGAACAAGAATGATGGCTTGCTGTCATGACTGAATTTGGGGTGTACTACATGGTTAACTTGACAACGCTCTGCATGTAATACTTCAGAGCAGACGGGCTTCTCCCATACATGGATAGTAGGTCAGATAGCTTTGAATATCTGAGCATTAGAGGAACTAAACAGTTCCTCTGCTTAGGTACGCGCAGTACACATTTCAGTTTTCATGACTGACAGATTGTTTCTGGGAAGTGGACTTTAGTTGTTTCAGGATGAATGTCAGAATATCAAATTTTTTCTTCATCTCGGAACAAAACACAGATTTTGCACACATTCAGGAAAGGCACAACCGTATTTTCATATACGTAATCCAAAAATTACCTGGTTTTTGATTTAAAAAAAGAACAAAAACGATGCAAGTTGCATTTCAGTAGCAATTCAGGTAGTATGCGTGTGCGTGCACACAGTAGTACGGGGGGAAGATTATTCTCGGTTCTCTCCCTATGTTTTTATGTGTCTGATATTTTTTTAAAGCATGAACCTTTTATCTTAATTTCCTCCTTGACCTTGATTTCTCACATACACGCACTCTGCCTCAATTTCTGCATATGTAACCTAGAAGCATGAGTTACCTAAGCCTGTGGCTTATCTCAGGATTTATTTGGAAGTGCTTATGCTTGGTTAAGGAGAGCGTGTTCTCTGAACGCAGACTGTACGCGTTAAAATATAGTTCTTAAAATGGACTGAAATGTTCTGGCATCAACCATTTAATGCTATGTTTTTCTTTATCAAAATTAACTCAAAATATCCATTATTTTACAATAGCAAGTATTCCCCTCTGAAAGACAAAATGGAACATTTTCAGTTGTCCCATCGCAAGAAACTGGTCAGAAAACACACTTCAGTTAAATGTTAAGTTTCTGGTGAGTTGGCACTTCCCAGTAGAAGAGTGTTTAGTGAGAGAATTTCTGCCTGATATTAACCGTTGATTTCCACTGGAGCACACAGGAAGAATGAATGTTCACAGTTCAAAATCTTCCTCTAGTTATGCGTTCTTGAAACGTCATTCTCTGAATTAAATATGCTGTAATCATCTGGCACACCAGGACTGTAAAATTACTAATAAACACCCAAGTAGCAAAATCATTGTTCTAGGCTGGTGAAATGCCAGAGCCTGGTTTGTAAACAATGTATATATTAAGCATTTGTACTACAATCTAAATGCCTGTTTTTACAGCAATATTTTGCTTGTGCTCTGTAAGGCTCAGAAAGTTTGCTTTTCTTTTCCTCAACTAGCACAACAGTCTTTGCTTTGCTGAGGCTGAGAGACTTAGGGAGTATTGTCGGTTCCCAGCCCCTCCCACTCCTCCCTCCCCGCCACCTAGCGAGAAGTGCCAAGAGCTACGCGTATGGATTTCGTCTCTCTCTGTGTACTGTTAACTGCAGTGAGGTAACTGCATGTAATTCTGCACCCATCAAAATTAATGGGCGTTCTGCCCTTAATTTCAAATGGAGCGAGATCACATCTCTGGTCTCCAACCTCCCTTGGAAGTCCCATTTTGATAATCCAGTCCCTTTAGGAACTATGCAGATTGGAACCTTTACCTAATTCAGACACAAAAAGCTTCTCTTAGTTTCAGAAATATATCCGTGTTCCACGTGGATCTAAAGAGAAAATATGTCTGAGTCTTAAAGAGTATCAAACCTACACTATTACTGTTTGGAAAGATGAAACAAGCTGGTAAGAGATATCAAGATGTTTTCATTGCAGTGAGTTGTTATTACAGTTTTGGACGAGGAAATGAAACAAGCTTTAGTGCAGCTGCTGACACTATAATTCTGGTGGCCTCCTAACAGAACTGCTTTTTGGCGCAGGTTGCGATGCGTGCTTTAGGCTTTGAGCCGAAGAAGGAAGAAATTAAGAAAATGATAGCAGATATTGACAAAGAAGGAAGTGGCACCATTGACTTTGAAGACTTTTTGGCTATGATGACGCAAAAAATGGTAGGAATTCTTAATAGAAATTCTTGTGACAGCATAAAAAAGTGCTGAAAAGGAGTATCTTGGTGGCAGGCATTTTCTAACTAATGTATGTTTTACTCTTGTTTTAGAGTGAAAAGGATTCAAAAGAAGAAATCTTGAAAGCTTTCAGGTTATTTGATGATGATGGGACAGGAAAAATTTCATTCAAAAACTTGAAAAGGGTTGCCAAGGAGCTGGGAGAAAATTTAACAGATGAAGAACTTCAGGTAAATTCTGATTTGCCAGAGCTTTTCTAACAGGCACAGACCAATCCTGTAGCTCCTAAGGATTGGGTGGAAATTTATGCCTATACAAAAAGGGCTGAGAGGTCAGAAATGTGAAGAGCAATCAAATACATAGTTGTTTTCACATGAAGTGCTTCTGATTTGTTGTTCTCTTAATGAATGGAAGATCTTGTGTTTAGAGTCCCCTGCCTGATCAAATGTACAATGTGTTTTGTAGGAAATGATTGATGAAGCTGATCGAGATGGAGATGGAGAAGTAAGTGAGCAAGAGTTTTTGAGAATCATGAAGAAAACTAGCTTATATTAATATTTGTTGCCTTGCTATACAGCTGCTCCAAAAGATAACCTGGAAAAGACTTAAAAACTGGGCTTGTGTCTCCTACATATTTTCTGCCACGTAAAGAAAGTCTGAAAGGACAGATTTTTGGTTCATTCTTCTTTTTGAGCGCAGTTAATTGGGGAAGGGGGGCTTCAGCACCCAGAACAGTTAAAATGAGATATTGCAGAAGTGAAAAGGAAGGATGAACTGAACCTGCAAGGCAGGGTCCCGTCCCTTCCCCTCCCCCTCGACAGTTGTATTGATTGCCATTTTGGATAAAGACCGCTGTGTTTCAACTGTTTAACTAAAAGACATTTCACTTGAGATGTGAAGATTCCCGCTGCTGCTGGGAAAGGCCACTTTTGACTTCCCTAAGGCTACAGAATGAAGGTGCAAGCACAGTATTTTTATTCCTTTTAAGGCTTTTAGGTTATCTTTTGGTATTTGTCTCCTTTTGTTTATTTCCATGAAAGACTCTAAAATCAATTGCATATCTGTCTTTATTCCTGTGTGAAACACTGTTTTCCCATGGCAAGTTGGTTTTGGACCTAATGGGAAGCAAGTGTAGGTAACCAGATTTGGTTCTTCATTTGGAGCTGTGCACCAGCAGTAGATGTTCCTCTGTTGATCTGATCATCTGAAACCTAGTTTACTTGAATATAACCTGCTTGGATTATCAAAGTTGATTGTATAACCAGCCAACATCTTGTGCCATTGTTCTTACTCCCAAGACATTACAGAGCGGCTGTTATGCCAGGATTTTAGGTACCTAAAAAGTTCGGTTCTGTGGTACACTAGGGTAAATGTTGTCTTTGGCTGTTTACAGTCAGGTTGCAGGGAGGACTCGCATCTGAAGTGAAAAAAATAGCTCACCTTGGACATCTGTGGAACACTGAATATATTTGATTCATGCAATCCAAATTCATTTCAGACATCACAGGTTTGGGTTTTTTTTTTTTAGGAGTACCTTCATTTTGTTGAGTATTTCTTGCATATACTGCCAATCTAGGACTTACTGGAGAGCCACATTTCCTTCTGTATTTTGGTGATAGAGCAGTGACACGCAACATGACATCAGATTATGTGGTTCTGCAGGAGGGTTTATCCTTGGGTCCTGATTAGACAATCAGCCTCAAAACTGCAGGGAAATGGTATAATCCTAAATCATGTCTCTCTCTAATAAGGCGCCTGAAGGAGAGTTTGTTACTGCTCACAGCAAAGCGGCAAGTAGGTAGCAAAATGTCAGAAGGGTTCAATGGGAAGAGGAGGGAAAGAACAGTATTTCACCAGTATCTGTTAAGATCCCTCTAATGAGGTTTGTAGAAGAAAGGAAGAGCCAGCTCCTGGAGTACCTCCTCATTACTGCTGCTTCAGCTCTCATGAGCTGTAAGGGCCCAGCAGGGGGAGAATTAGTTTCAGGAGCAGAACGGAGAAGTGTTCATTTACGTGTCGTCTTCTCAGCGTGCAGATGCGGACCTGGCACATTCTGCCCCAGTCCTCCGAGTTTTGTACTCTGAACAACTCCAAACAGACCCTCTCTAACCTGTACAGAAGTAGGCTTAAACCTGTGGGAGAACAGGGATTGTGTAGGACCCCGGAAAACTCAAAAGACCTGTGAAGTCCCCTGTTAACATATTCAGTGGCAGTAGATGTAACCTATAGTACTGTAAGCGTTTTAAAATGTCTATGAACTTTGTATAAGTGTGAAATAAAACTGTTTTGCAAGTTAAGGACTTTGTGTGCTTTGTAACTTGGCGTGCTCACTATGAAAACTAAATTTTCAAAAATAATTTTAAAGTGTTAAATGTACCAAGTACATTTTCACCTTCATTTATCTTTTCTTTCTAAGAGAGAAATTCTTAGGTGTAGTAGTCTGTCACATAATTCCTCTCCCTCTTCCACTACGCTGATTAAAAGTTTCTAGTACTAACCACTTATATTCAGAAAGGGAAATTTGAAGTTCTGGTTGATTATGGGGAGTCCCAGAGCCTATTAGAGTGACTGTACTTTTTTTAATGCTGCCACAGGAAGAGATTGATGACTGTTGTTTACCTACGATGCATGTCACTTCTCTCTTCCTGTCTAATCCCATTACCTGACTTCTGAAGGTAGGAAAAAGACACCATCATACCTACCATATACGCTACAATGATGAAATGTTATTTCTGGCTTGCCCATTAATCTCTTAAGTCTGGAACGGCGAGCAGCGGCTGAATTAGCACAGAACTCACAAGTGTTAACGTAATAGAACAAGTGCCTCATGCTGCTTTAGTTCGTGTGATAGTGAGGGATATCTTGTCCCCTCTTCAGCCACATGCACCAAGTATGATGCCTAACACAGCAATATCGACAGCAGCTCACAGCAGTGCTGTGGTTCCGCGTGAATTATTTTCAGTGCCCTTGTGAATCCTTCTAGGATTTTTTTTACATTTCTATACATGGTGGAGGAAAAGGAGCCTGATTGAAGCTAATGGCAGAACTCAGAATTAGGTTTTTGTGAGGAACAGGTGCTGAACTGCCCGTTCAGGAATTTCATCCTTTTACTGTGCTGGAGAAGGTGACTCGGATCAATGAACTGGGAAGGTACCCAGCAGACGTTTTTCCTGGGCTCTGTTCTAGTGCCTACTTGAGTAGCTTACCCTAAATGGAGGGGTTTCACTAGAGGAGACAGCTCACTCGCACCCCTCTCCTCCTCTTCCCATTCACTCTATTCTCAAAAATAAGAGCTGGGGCACTTCCAGGGGACTTGGATTCAACTCCTTTGCGCTAAAGCACCAAAAAGGAGGCAAAGCAGTGATTTGGGTTGCCGTGTACAAAAAGGACCCATCCCTCAAGGCACCTGAATCCAAGCGGTCATCAGTGTGAGCATGTACCGACTGGCAGCTGGTGCAGAGGGGAAGGCTTCAGTCCCAACCCTGCCTAATGTTCCCTACAGCCTGACCTCTGCAGCTCCAGGGGCCGGGGGAGGCAGATGGCCCTGAACCTCATCCTTTGCATCCCTCTTCCCCTTCATGCTGACAGGGAGGCTGGGTTCTTACCTGGCATTTGCAAATTCTCCTTGGATGGCTGCAATATGTGCATCCAGCTGAGATCCCTCCTTCCGCGACATCAGCGAAGCCTGGTTTTCAGTTTGAGTGTTCGTGCTAGTCAGATACTGTACAAAAAGGAAAGTGGAACTGCAATTTGTATTTGGCAAGCACCGAAATATCAAAGCATTGATAAAGGCGATAGTTGCTTGGGAGATAATATTGCAAATGACTTCCAATGAAAAATGTTTTTAAATGAAAAAGTACTGGGCTTTTTATAAAATACGAAATAGTTCAAGAGAAAAAAAAATTACTTACAAGTTATGCTCCAAAATATGCCAATTGTGCGGCAATTTTAAACTAACCTTTGCTGTTATCTCCCCTGTGCAACTTTAAGTTCTTTGTCATCTCTCAGCCCCACAGTAGAGTCCCACAATCCTGCCAGTCCCACAGTAAAGCAAATCTTCAGTTGGCTTTAGAAAAAACAGAACAAAACAAAACATGACTATCTAGCGTGCAAAGATGTTTTAAGTAATCTAAGCTGGCAACTTGAGACAGGGGACTGTTGTGCTTTCTCACCACATCACAGTGAAAAGCGGATAAAGGCAGCAACCTTGAAGGCCATTCACTCCTTTGCAGTTATACCTGTGCCAAATGTGTGTAAAACAGCAGGCTGGCCAGGCACGGGTGATTGCAGAAGACCGGAGGAATCCTGCACTGCGGTGCTCGTGCAGTTAACTGGTAACAAGTGCTACGCCCTCATTCTCTAGGTGCGAGTTTGTTTTCAGAGCAGTAAGCACAGGGTCAACTTATTTTTGCAGAAAAATAAGGGCTTCTTTTCAGGTAAGCCTAATCTTGATATTTAAAAGAGGATGGGGGGAAAGCAACAGAAGAAACCCACTGTGTACTTCCACATGCCAAGAGTGCTACTAATAGAGCCCAAATAGTTCAATAAACTGATGAGGCATTTAATATTAAAATATTTAAATAGGTCATTTACAGTTTTGAAGAATAACTCTCACGTCCTGTGAACTGCCTGGTGAAGTCACACCACATACTTGAAACGTTATGTATTAATTCCCTGGAAACCTCCTCACTGAGTTCATATAAATCAAATATTGCCACACTACATCTGCTTTTAAACACCCCTGGATAGCTTAAGTGGATTTTGAGAAAGACTCGGGCAGTAGAAAGTGCTCTGGGCCAGAATTCACCATTGCCACATCTGACACATGGAAACGCTGGCAGAACACATTTTTCTGACATGGGCTAAACCTTTCTGTAACCCCAACAAAAATTCTGCAGTACATACTACTTAAATCTATTCCATGCGCTGGCTGGTACATTTGGCAATCTTTGCAAGCGTATCGGCACGATGTATTGCCTTCAGGTCGTGCATTTTTTGCAGACATCCGTTCTCCCAAAATATCGGTGTTAAAGCCAAATCAGGACCATTGAGACTGCATCCAGGTATTGTTGCCAGTGGCTCCCCTGCTCACTCAGAATTTATTCTCTCTGCTACAATTTGTTTGAAAATTATTTTTGTTTCCTTACACAGATAGAAACGAATGAAGATGAGAAAAATACTGCTCTTGGGATGCTTCAAAGCACAAGTTTTTTTTCAAAACCCAGTTACATATGCTAACAGAAACTAGCCACAGCTGTCTGACACATCTTACAAAAATCAGGCAGGGAGAGCAATCAGATAGTTAGGGGATGTT
This sequence comes from Pygoscelis adeliae, assembly GCF_000699105.1. Lineage (NCBI taxonomy): Eukaryota > Metazoa > Chordata > Aves > Sphenisciformes > Spheniscidae > Pygoscelis > Pygoscelis adeliae. Next base: position 3,518,457 of record NW_008824233.1, on the reverse strand, counting down.
CTTCAGACAGCCTTCAACACGAGTGATCAGGCAGGCACAACCTGCGTGCCTCCTGGCGCGGGGAGCAAACAAACTGCTCAGTCTACAGGCTGGGATGATCCCTGACACTTGAGGAAAGAAACCCTAGGAGGATAATTCTGCAAAGATACCTTCCTTTTTTGTTATACATATCAATAGAAATAGCGTAGCTGTGAGCGGACAGTTGCACCAACCACCACCACTGTATGCCAACGCCTAGGGCGATTTAGGCACACGCCTCTCTGAATCACTCCAGTGAACAGGCGGCCAGGACTGCCCCTCCTCTACAGCCCTAAGTTTCTGTGAAGGTCTCTGCTGAGCAGGCATAAAATTCTGCTTTCAGTGGGTGCTGCACATTCTGCTTAACTACAGGACGCACTCCTAAATTTGTACATTAAGGAAAGGTGCAAAAGTCTTTTCTCTCTCTTGTAAGGGAATAAAGAACTGACAGATCTGAGAGTGTGACAGTCTCGCTAGAGGGCATCCCGTTACTAACGTGTAAGATGAGTGATGCTTATTTCCCTCCTCTGTGGCTTTTAATAACGATCGAAAGTAGGCTAACAAACACCATCCAGCTGGGGCTCGAAATATGCGGTTGGATATAGGATTATTTTTTGCTCAAAAAAGAACACAAGGCTTCTCACACAACTCAAGTGCAAAATGCTGTAATTATTAGTTGGTTGTTCAAAGCTAAACCCCCAAACCACACTTTCTGAAACTCCCACTCTGTATCAATAATTACAGACACGCTCTCAGGGGAGCGGAGAACTGAACTTGCCTTTCGCACAGTCCCCCAGAGTGCTCTGACCACTACTCTATAGAGTTATTTTCTCTTTGGGAATATTGCTTTCAAATGGAACCACTTCAAGCAGAGAGACAGAGCCAGACCTGCTGCAGGATGCTTGTGGCCCTCCCTTGGGACGTGGGAAAGCTGGAATCGTGGCCTTGCTTCGAGTCAAGAGGAACAAGGATTTGAGAATTAGACTCTTGTCCCCAAGGTGAGTGTGTTGACCTTTAGGAGACTATCTGCACTGGGATGTGTTTTATTCCAATGGCCTTGTGGGGTGGAGCATAACCAAGAAATACATTTTCAGGCAACTGCCTGGCCAGAGGTCAAAAGCATGATAGATGGACACCTGCCTTCACTTAAAGGCAGCTCAGAATATCAAGAGCTTGACGGCTCCTATCTACTGCTGGAAGAATACAGGGGGCCTGTGAGGAAGAGATGGGGAGTTAGGGTGGAGCAAGACAGAGGACCTGCAAAGTTTGATGCTTCAAACCCCGATTTATATGTGCCCAAATTCCTTAAGCAGTACAGAGAGAAAGAGGGTCTTAAAGCAATGATCCAAATCTCTCTGCTGGGTCGGGAGCCCAGCAGAGCTGGCTCATAGCAAACCTGTTCCCATGCACTGCAGCAGAACATGCACAAGCAGTTCAGACTTCATCCCAAATGGTACCGACATGGCACCTACCTTTAAGAGCCTCAGCCCTTGATGATTTCAGGGGTCCACTGGAGTGGAGTTGGGGACCTAAAACTATAGCTCTTGACCTCTTTGGAGTTCTGACTGCCACTAATTACTAAACTTGAAATCGCTCAAGTCATTTTTTTGCTTGTCTGAATTAGATTTGATGCAGTGAGTAAGAACAAAGCAAAGTTGTCAAACCTGAGCTGCAAACATGCAAAATTCTGGGCACAGCCATAACGGTTTCACATGCATTTATTATTCCCCCCCATGCTGGACACATGTGCACGCACACTGTATACGCACATCCAAACCTTGCAGTCTTATGATTATTCATTTCACATACTTTTGACGTGCAAGAAGTACCAATGCGAGCATACGTTTAGAAGCTTCACTTGGAAAAAGGGTGCATTTGTTGTAACATTTTAGTCCCAAATAGGATTAAGATCTGTGTACTGTAGAGTTACCATGGAGCAGAAGTCTAGCCCTTATTTCCCGGGAGTGAAAATCCCACTGGGGCAGCAAGGGCCGTGGGAACTGGCATGGAACTCCCTGTACCAGGTTCGGGGTCTGCAACAAACTGGTGCAGTCTAAGTGAGCTGGCCCTTGTTCTGAAGGCCACTTTATTTCCTTTGAAAGCTTCTGACTGGTTCTAGTAGCGACACAAGTTTCACTATAAAGAGCATCCCCCCAGCATTAAATAGAGCAAAAAAAATAGGTTTCCGTAGGAAACAAATGCAACAGCTAACCTAGCCCATTTCCAACATTATTTTAAAGCACTCTCTGCCCAAAAATGTAGCTTAGTGCAAACAAAACCAGCAGAATTTACACATCCATGCTATTGTATGAAGTTCCTTCCTAGTACGGTTCCTTTTTCACCTGCGTCTGCTCAATACCCTCAACACAGAGAACACAGATACATGCTTTCCTGTAAATTCTTTCAGACCTCCAAATGAGAAGTACCATGAAAGATCTAAGCATCAAGGAAGAACCGACTGCAAACATTGCAGCACTGATTTATAAACACTAGAAGGTATTTCAGTACAAAAAAGCGACGTTTATACCGACTTCTAAAAACATGGTATCAGATCATCTCAGTTTTAGTTTTTAAAAGTCTATGTTCCCCACATTAAAACAAAAGCGAAGGTGGCAGGTCTGGATGTTTCCTCTTTAGATAGCTTATGCCATGATTGGCCGAAGAAGAAATCCACAGAAGCATGGTTTCCACACATCTTTTGAATGTTTTGTTTACATCAGTCCATACAATGTAGCCTATTGTATTATGTGAGGTCAAAGATGATGCAGAATAGCTCCTTTTGGAAAGGGAGGTACATAAATTTAACAAAGACACCCCCCCCTTCCCCCCCCAAATCAAGTTAACTAAATTAGTACGGGACCCACGTATTGATGAGGTCCAAAAAATGGGTCACATGGCACTATCGTTTTCATCTTAAAAAGGTATCCACCAAACTCAGCATCCGGATTTCTTTTATTCATTCCATTTCAGATTTCTGATGAGGCCACTCTGCAACTTCGAGTAAACAGGACCACCAGTCCTGCCTAAAACAAATGCTAAAGCCCGTAATTTTTGAAGCGTTTCTCCTTGTCACTTAACCATTGCCAAAGCTCTTTTTCAATTACTCAGTTCTTGATGGCTAATCAGTTACATGAGGAAACAGAAACCAGCTTTGCTTAAAACTCCACCAAATGAGCACAGTAAGTGAACAAAGATATTTTTCAATTATTTTTTCAGTTCTAGTAGTCTCACCTATTACTTATGGAACAACAGGTACATTTTGCAGAAACAGAACAAGATTTTTTTCTAGATTAAAAAATCCATGTCAGTGGAGGTGCAGTCCATCCAGAGCAGACCTATGCTTTTGTAAATAACAGGTGAAACAGGTGCAAAAACCACAATTATTTTCTCTAAGCAGAAAATTACCATAGTTGAGACTAGCGTTTGGTAAACATATCCCTTACGTGGCCATTTTTCAGCTTCCTCCTTCTTATTAGGAGCCAATAAAGTATTCAACAAAATGGCTGACAGGTTTGAATAGTGTTTCTGTTCGTGCAGCGAAATAAACAAATAAATATTCTTCATTGAATCCTGATAAACTAGGTCACTACCTGGGTGAAGTAAATGCTTAGGATCCTTTTGCAGAAAACAATTTTATTACTGCTTGCAGTATTAAAAATAGTAGTATTACAAATCCAAGAGAAAATATGAGTTGAAAATGCTTATGTATCAAAATTAAAGGAGCTTTTCCCAGAAATGAAACAGCTTTTAGAAGGGAGGTGGGAAGAAACAAATATTCTTATTCTTCCTAGTACCAAAACAAGAGGCAATAGATGTATAAAACAGGGTATTATTTATTACGCGGGGATTTTTGCGCAAAGATTCAAAATTCTCCTGACTATCAAATGCCATGCAATACTATGACTCACCGAGTCAAGATCTAGGATGGTTCAATCCTGACCACCTCCTGCTAAGGGCTCAGCATCATCTATTCCCATTGCCTTCAGCGGGACTAAGTGGTGCTTAGCACTTTTGCAAAACTGGGCCCTAGACAATGAAGGCTTTAGGTATGGGCTTCCTATTTCCTGCGGTGGATTTGTGTAGGTGGCCTTGTTACCAGAAATCCATACTCCTACACAGCAACTTCTGACTGTGTTTCTGCAGAAATGACTATGATGAAAGGAATGAAATATTTTTAAAATAAAAATCATGTGTTTGTCTCTCCAAACCAGTTAGGGTATCTCCTGCTGGCGAGATAAATTTCTTCACCTCTTGTGTGGCAAAATTAAGAGCAGGGTGGAAAACAAAAGGATTAAGGTTTGCAAAGACACCGTGGCTTAGGCTGCTGCGCACCCCGAGAGGGGAGAGCCTGTCTGTGCTGTCCCCTGCCCATCGCCAGCGGCTGAGTCACCGGCCCAGCCTGCAGAGCTTCTCGCTGCTGCATTTCGCAGCCGTCCTCTGCCTCGCAGCCAGGAAAATCCCACATCCTCCCAGTGGGTGTAGGAAACGCAGCTACAGCCTCTGGATGCATTGCAACTAAAAACAAAGGGGAGACTGTAGTGCAGGCGGTGTCCGTGGGCGCAGGGCCACTGTCCCGGGACCTTGCTGACAGCATCCCAGCTCCCGCGGCACAAGGAGCCACGAGCGGAGCCCACGGCCAGCGTTGCCTGCATGCCTGCCCACAGCCCTGCTGGTTTGCCAACCCCAGTGCTGTAAGGTGCATGACCAGCGCTACCTCCCTGCATGGGGATCTGCCAGGGCCACCAAGAAACCACCTCTCCTGTCCCACCTCACCCTGTCTCTCCGCTCTTTGGCAAGGGGGAGGTCGCACCTAGCCATTACTGGTCTTCCCTGCAGGCCATCCAGCCCAGGCTATTTGCCTTCAAGCGCAGGGGCTTACTGAAGTCACTAGTCTTGCCATGCTGTTGTGGCCAGCATAGCCCTGGTGGGCTCCAGTGAAGGTCACCAGAGATGCTCTTCTCGCCTCCCACCCATCTCGGCTCATTCTCAGCCATTCTCTGTGAGCAGACGATCGCAGAGGTGGCTGCAATTAGCCAAGGCGGCTTCAATCTCTCAATTTGCCAATACCAGTCGAATACTGCCAGCACTGCTTCACATGATGGCTCTGCAAGCATACTGCTGGGAAAGCAACTGAAGACATTGCTCACAGATCCATATTGTCTCCTTCTGTGCATTCCCTGTGGCACTTGCCAAGCTCATGTTGAGGGTGGTGTTATTCTGAGAAGACCGCAAGCACCCTGGGTCAGGCAGCCAGAGCCTGGCTCTCCAGTCTAAGGTTGAGTATTGCTCTTGGGAAAGAAAACACAGGGGCAGACCGACATGGGTTTGCCCAGCTGTCTGGGCAATTGCTCCACACAAAAGCTCTTTTGAGAAGCCGCTCCTGTAAAGTTGTCAAGAAGAGACCTGTCATCCCCAAATGCGTGCTCACACACACAGGTGGCAGCAGAGCTGGCACCGGGAGGGATTGCCTCAGGAAAGGAATCAAACAGCCTCTGTCAGTCCTATGCAGTACAAGCCTTCCCACCCAAAGTCTCCAATGGCTTATAAGCCACTTATCTCAGAACTGGCATCAGCTCCCCAGCCAACCCCACAACCCCAACACAATCCTTCTTCACTAGTGCCATGCTTCCTTGGAGACTTCTCCTCCTCCTTATGCATCCTTAGCAAAGCTGCTGCCCCTGTGCCTCCAGCACTGCCCTCCCATTCTGTTTAGCCACCTGAGCTTCTCCTAGGAAGGTTAAGAAGTGAGACGATGCAGGAAATAGAGGAGAGAAAAATTCTCCTGGCATCCATTCCCTGTCACATTTGTTCCATGCTCATATTGACCAAAACAGGAAGGTACAGACAGGGGAAAATAGCTACATGCCAAGGGAAAAACAAACCAGCCCTTCCTAACTCTGTCTTGGCATGTATTCATTTACTAGACCAAGTATTCATTTACTAGACCAGGCTGGCCTTTGACCCAGCCTGATGGGCAGACAAGAGAGCCTGCCTTTGTCATCTATGCCAACAAGAGAGAAATGAGGCCCGACGAATACTTTGCCATGACCGGGTCACCACTTGGATGTTTTAACACTGGTGTTCAACACCAGTGTTTTCTTCTGAGGAGGTGTCGTAGCAGTTGGCTCTGCCATTGGCCTGGCTTAGGGAGGAGCTCGTTACACCACAGGCTCCCCCGTCATTGGGTTCACCATATCCTCTATCAGGCAAACTATTTTATGGTGATGGCCAAGTAGTTGTTTACAGGTACTTCATGGCCACCATCTGGGACATTTCTAGATATCTACAGCTGCATTCTTGGGGTGAATTTCCTTTTACAGGTTGGAGTTAGAATGAATTTCTATCAATGAATAGCGTGTGAGCTGCTGGCTCATTGTCCTGGAGTTCAAAAGTTTAAGGTGGTTTTTGAATACCACCTGAAAATGTAAAGGTGGTGGATGAATTCCTTTTAACCTACAAAATAATTTGGTTTTAAGAGTGAAGCACTGATTCAAACTGAATCTAGGTATTTAATGGAAAATGGAGTCTAGGACAGTAATTTTTGTGGCATTGTTGCCATCCTGAAACTTTCATAGTTCAAAAGGTGGCATAAGTCTTTGACAAAAATGAAATTGCTTGACACTTATTTCAGCAGTTTCCATTGAGAAATTGGCTTGTTCAAGGCACATTAAAAACATCACATTAACTTCAGTATATTTTACTTGATAACGCTCACTGAGTTCCTAGCAATTACCACTATTTATTATTTGCATATGAGATTTTTAGGGACTATCCAAGCAGAACAGTAATAGCCCCATGCCCTAGAAAGCTTTCAACCTCAGCGGAAGACAGCCGGTAACAGACAGATAATACATAAGGCAGTATTGGCCAGAAATCCAAGGAACGTTAACATCCTTCTGATAGTCATTCTTAGAAAAGGGACATTTCCCAAAGCCGTCTGCATAAGATTGAAATTGGGATGCTTTGGAAATACCAAAAAATGTGCACTCTTAAATACGTAACAGGAGGGTGGTAGAGCCTTGGAGCACAGGTCAGTAAGAGGCAGAAGGGAACGTACCGACAGCGAGTGGGAGACAATCGTGAGGCCAAGAGTACATCACAGCTGGGCTTGGATGAACAGGCATTTTACTTGCATCTAATACAGTAGAGCAGAGAGATATCACAGAAATTATTTAAGCAGAGAGCTAGGCTTGGAAAATTAGCTTTGCAGTAGCAGGCAAGGATTATGTGAAAGCCAAGAAGAATCCCGCAGTAAGAGAGATACAGGAAGAAAGTTTAGTTCTGAATAAAACCTTTCAGTTACTGAATATACACATCCAGATTTAAGCGTTATCCGGATACAGAGCAGTCCCAGTCAAAGATGATGCCCAAGTTGCAGGTCTGAGTGAGAAGCAAGATGCCAGGGCTTTAATAATCAAACAGCAAGTACAGCCAGCTCTCAGTTGTCTGTGGGTGCCTAATCCACATTGCAGATTAGCTGGCGTGGAGACACTGGAGGAGTCCCAGAGCAGAGCCAGCAGATTCAGGCACGGGCCAAACAAACGAAGCCATACAGCTCTCTAGGTCTGCAGAGGTCCAAACTCAGTTTCTGTGCTTTTGGGCAGGGCTGCTCCTAAATTACTGATTTGCAGATTAGTTGCTGTGATGTAAAAAACCATTTGGGTGCTTTTGCCTGGGGCTGCTCAGAGTTTTGGGTTCCTGGAGCACTTGGGAAAGCGAGCAAAGGCTTTGCAACCACATGGAACCAGCATGGGTCTGGCAGCACGTCTGGTACGACAAGCCTTGATGGACACCGGAGTAATCTGTATGGAGACATCCAGGTGGCTACCATGGAGCCAACACACCAGGCAGGGGGAAGCTGAGCTAGCCGTGACCCATCTTGCCCCACCTCTCTCCAGGCTGGACTGGACGAGGTGGCCATATGCTGCACTCTCTGATATACCCTCTGCCAATTGGTTTTGTCACAACACAGACCTCCCAGTCCCTTCTTTACCTGTGGACTGCCATGCAAACATCAGACTAGTGGTAAATGCTAAGACGTGCTAGCTGTGCTGAGCTTGAGCTTACAAGATACTGCCTTAAATCATCCTCAGACTAGAAGCAACCAGCATGACACCGACCTAGCAAGAATCTGGGGTGGCTCCGATGTCAGGGACTGAAGGTGCCCTCTTATTGCCTTGTGCTGGGTCACGTACTCCACCGTGCTTCCTGTACCTTCCTGGGTTTAGCAGTGGGGAGCTGTCAGTAACCACAGCGCTGTGACTAATGCGACACACCGTGCCACGCTCATGAGAACTGTAAGATCCTTTTCTAAGCGTGACAGCCTAGCAGGTGGAACAGGAAGGGCATCAATCTCCTCTGCCTCAGGAAGCCCGTGCAGCCTCCAGCAGGGAGCTGGAAAGAGGTGTGGATGGCAGCAACCACAATTCACATGTAATATACTAGACCACCTTGGGAAAAAACTTACAGCAAACTGCTGAGAAGTATCACATCAGGGAGTTATCGTGCCCTTGGCAAGGCAGAAAGGGGGGGGACATGAAATGGGGTTGCTGATTCCTCCTGCTTCCTCAGTCACGGTCACTTTGCTCACTTGATTGTTAAATTGTGACTGTGCATATATATCCCTGAACAGATCCACACTAACATACAACCAGCTTTGCTGTTGCTTCTGCAAAGCTCTTCCCCAGCACCAGATCATTCCTCCTCTCTGCTAGCCTGCTGCCATATACACACCTAAAACTTTCCTC
>NW_008824233.1:3454524-3509602 GCF_000699105.1 Pygoscelis adeliae | reverse complement strand
ATAGGCCTCGCTGGGGTTGTTGCTCACTCCTCCTCACTCAGTGTTTGCTGTCCTGGCCAAAGGCCACCCCTGAAGCCAGCGGATCCCCTGCCTGTTCACAGCGCTGCGCTCAGCTCACCCTCAATGAGCCTGGCTCTTTTTCCACCTCATTCTGCACCTCCTCCTACACTGTCAGCTGCTTCACATCACCTCTGCTACACACAGATTTGCACCGATTTCAAGAACCATATTATTCTCGTGAAGCAATACAAACTCTCAGAATAGCACAGGGGGCTTTTTCACCTGTGTCCTTTACGATACAAGATGACCAGATATAACTACTACTGAAGTGATATTAGAGACCCCTGAGGGTGTTGCAGTACTTCAACCAACTACTTGATTTAACTTGGTTTCGGTTTGATCAGTGCAACCTATGCGCGCCCGGGCAAAACCCACTGTTTGCAGCTGCCTGCAGGATGAGCTGTACAGAAGAAGAGCTGCAGTTGATTCTGAGCATGTCCCTCTTAGGCTGCTAAAGAAAAGGATTTGGCTGTCATGCGTGCAATGAGTAACTCGATAAGCACTCAGTAAGAAACTCTGCTTAGAACAGTGCAAAGCAACCTCACCTAATAACCCAGCCTTAGGCAAGAGATGGGGGAACTGAAGCCCCCTTCCCATGGCCAGTTGGGCAGCCAAGCAAAGACAGGCCACCTGGGGCAGTCCTGATCCAAGCAAGGCAGGATCCATAGCAGGACAGCCATCTCACACAACACAAGGATGTCTGCATGACCCTGGGGGACTATGATCTAAGGCAAATAATGTAGTTAATCTGAATTCATGCCAAAATCATCTGTGTTTTTCAGTTTCCCCTTTCCTTATATGTTTACTCTGCAGGAAGAGGGGAATTATATACATGTCTAACCTTCATCTTTATGTTTGCTTGAACTCATGTTCAGCCGGCTGAACATGAGCCGGCAGTGTGCCCAGGCGGCCAAGGCGGCCAATGGCATCCTGGCCTGTATCAGAAATAGTGTGGCCAGCAGGACTAGGGAAGTGATTGTGCCCCTGTACTCGGCACTGGTGAGGCCGCACCTCGAATACTGTGTTCAGTTTTGGGCCCCTCACTACAAGAAGGATGTTGAGGTGCTGGAGCGTGTCCAGAGAAGGGCAACGAGGCTGGTGAGGGGTCTGGAGAACAAGTCTTACAAGGAGCGGCTGAGGGAACTGGGGTTGTTTAGCCTGGAGAAAAGGAGGCTGAGGGGAGACCTCATCGCTCTCTACAACTACCTGAAAGGAGGTTGTAGCGAGGTGGGTGTCGGTCTCTTCTCCCAAGTAACAAACGATAGGATGAGATGAAACGGCCTCAAGTTGCGCCAGGGGAGGTTTAGATTGGACGTGAGGAAAAATTTCTTTACTGAAAGAGTGGTTAAACATTGGACCAGGCTGCCCAGGGAAGTGGTTGAGTCCCCCTCCCTGGAAGTATTTAAAAGACGTGTAGATGAGGCGCTTAGGGACATGGTTTAGTGGGCATGGTGGTGTTGGGTTGACGGTTGGACTCGATCCTAGAGGTTTTTTCCAACCTTAATGATTCTATGATTCCATGATAAAAACAGGCATCAGTCGCCAGAAGCAGGACTTTCGAAGTACCAGGTACTCTGTATACCTGCGTCAGTAGGACATCACTGTTAGCACTACAAGCGCACCAGTCTCCTGCTTACCATTCCTATCTGTCCTTCCCCTTCTCCACCAGCTGTTTTTAATAAGAGTGGATATGCTTGTTCTTCAGAGTCCATACTCTTACAACTCAATATTTACCTCAAGACATACTTCCACATGTTCCCCTCATTCAAAACTACCCAAAGGGCAAAGTCACAGTCATGGCCACTGGGGAGGAGCAGTTACAAAACATCTACAGGATTTAGAAGCACGAGTTCTGCTTACCCTCAGTCTGACTCCTAATGGTAAAGCTCTCTGACATTTTTGCAGCTTTCCTTTTTAAAGGTTAAAAACTGAATTCTAAAGGAGATTTGGATGAATTTTTACCTTTAGCTAAAGAATAACACAACAGGGGATCATTTCAAGTCACAAATGAGAGGCATACGCCAGAGAGCGATGGAGGAAGTTCTTTCAAGGCTTAGAGTGAAAGGAGGGAAACTGCCACGGTCACTTGAGCAAGTTCTGAATCCAAATCCCTTCCAGCACCAAAAACTGATTGGCACAAAGGTATAAACCATCTTTAAACACGAGTTGCACAATTTTGTCACAGGTGGCTGCTTGTTTTATGTGGCCTCTGAGGGATTATTTTTGGCAGATATTGATCTACTTTAACCAGATGACTGGCATCTTCGCCCCTCCTCCCCGCTTTGCGTTAAGACAATCTCCTTCAGCAAGACCTCTCCAGCCAGTCCCAGGGGGAGCTCCCAGCCCCGTCTCAGGGCAAGGACCAGGACCGCAATCCTTGCTGTAGCTTCTCCTAAGCCGATTCCACATAATTTCCCCGTTTCTCTAGCTGGCCCTAGCTCCGCTCTGCTTCTTTTGGACAACTTACAAACCTGAAAAGGGCTCATCCCTTGCCTGGAGGCGAAGGGCTCCCTGACAGAGACCTCCTTCTGCCAGCCTGATAGAGGAAAACTGCTTTCCTTCTAGCAAGGCAAGACATTGCCCTCTCCCATTCTATGAGCCAGGTGAAAACAGGGCTCATCAGAGTTCAGCTGGGTGCAACTCATTTAGGATGACTCCAGGGTAAGACCAGAGGGTTGATCTATCTGAACTGCAATAGCCCAGGGATCTGTGAATCATTCACAAACCAATACTGGTTTCTGCAAATAACATTCATCACTGTTTTTTCCCCTCCAGAAGCCATTTTCCTAGGAATGGATTACAAACAGTTCATGTCAGTCACTCAGTCCTTGTGTTTACAATGACTAGCGTTGGTTGGCTATGCCACATGCTATCATTTCTTACTCTTCAGGTGAGTGACAAGCTTTCTGGTCAGAAGACCGAAACACCAAATGGGAGCTAATGAATACTATGTCCTCCATGGATAATTCATATCTGAATTATCATTCAGAGATACGATAGTTTATGTTAAAGTTCAAATATGCACAAGGCAAAGCACAGGGAAATAGTATGTTTTTCTGAAACTAACAGCAGCCATATGACTTCAGGGATTGGCTTTTGATCTGGCAGCAAGCAGATCAAATTCAACTCATTTCTTGAGCACCTCCAATGACATGCACGCTTTCTTCTTTACTCATTTGTAACAAGCTGACAGCTTCACTCATGCAATAAAAGGTTTATCTTCACATATTAAGAGAAAGGGATGGGGAGCAGGCTTTTAGTTAGAGTATCGTTAAAGACTGAGCACAAGACTACACACAATCCTCTGATCTGTTGGCTCAGACCACCAACAGACACATATGTCATAAATCTATCAGTTGTCAAGCTTTCCATTTGACCTTTTAAACACTGGCACGCAGCCTCAGTCCTTTTGCAGCCCAAGGTCTGACGTTAGTGACTCAGCAGCTCATCGGATACCCAGTAAATTCTGCAGGCATACAGGATAATGTGGTTTTCAGTGATAATTTTCCATCAATGCTCTTTACTTCCTTTCTAATTTAAGTCAGTCTCTTACTATTAATGATCAAAAGATGGAAGCCCTTGATAATTTCTTCTTCAGCAGACCAGACAAGGTATGTTAATTACAATATGGAAATCATGGTGCTAAAATGAGGCATATCACGCCATCTTATGACTCTATGCCCTTCCTCTAGTAGTTTTTTTTAATTGTTCTCAATGCTTTTTTAATGAACATTTGCTGGTATTTAGTGGCTGATAAAACAGTGATTTGTAGAACTGTTTATGAACGGCCGATTTATTTATATCACATCATAGCACTTGCCAAATGCAACTTCCGTGGCAGAACTGAGAATGCAAGAGATGAGGAAAAACAGGATCCTGTTGGTTCTGTGCAGCTTGCACCACTTGCACAGTTTGGTCACAGGTGGCTGCTTGTTTTATGTGGCTGTGGAAATGCACCTGAGGGATTATTTTTGGCAGATATTGATCTACTTTAAATCAAAGGATTTTAAGTGGTTCAGAAATGATTTTGTACACAGAAACCCTGTGAAACTGTTTCAAGCACCTCCTCTTCTTCCCTATCTCTTAAAACCAAGATTTGTTCTGGTACGAAAACATGGGAAGATGGAGGAAAACGGAGGTTAGCAGTGAGAGACTAATGCGGAAAAAGTGTTTTTAAGAGAAGACTGTGCAAGCGTACACCACAACTCTGCCTGTGGCTCTGCTGCAAATTAGGTTAGTCCTTCCACATCAGACAGCTTGTAAAGAAAAATCCAGATACAGAGCAGAACAGCTTCAACATAAGCAGAATCTGTCTGGTTGATTACAAAGGCATTGCTATAGCAACACTGGGTGATGTATCTGGAAGTTTTGGTTTTGCAATGGATGAAAGCCGTGAACGCACAATTTTTTCCTACCTTCAAAGACGACAACTCTTGTTTCAGAGCTCCCAGCCCTAGGAGGACTCCGAGGTCAGCACAATGTCTCAAGTTTTACTTTAGGCAGCTCAAAAGACCCAAAAATGAGATCTCTATGACTCTTCAACAGAAATGGCAGAAGTTGAACAATGTAATTAAAAATAGGGGAGCGCTGGGAGAAGTTCTTGAGATTTTGGAGCCAGCCCTATGAAGAGCAGGGGTGAAAAAGCACAGGATTTCAATAATATACTTCCCACTTCAACAGATCTCATTGTGCTATGATTTAATATTATAAGTTTTCCATAAGAGAATACCATTTCATTTTTGGAATAAAACTGGAATCTCAAGCAAATAGCTGAATCAAAGAGTGGCATGACTAATTAATCTCCTGTCTTCAACAGAGTCAACAGCTCTCTGGAGGCACAGAAAATTGCCAGGAAAGGGCAGTACACTTGCAAAGCCAAACTTTCATAGTTAAGAAGAACAATAACTATATTTGCTTGCTCAACCTTAATTCAGTCTGTTGCTGAGTTCCATTATTAGTTTTTAATTAAATGACCTTGCAGATTTTTCCATAAGATTCTTGCTGACAGAAAAATTACTCAATTATTTGATCTTTCTCATTCTTTGCATTATTTTGTACACTATGTAAATCCAGCATAAGTTCTTGTAAAAAAAAATCCACATTCTTTTATGTGATGTACTCATCCAATCTCCTCATTCCTTACAAACACAAACATGTTTACTTTCAAACAGCTGAAAAGCAACATTGCACTGTTTTCCTAGTTCACTCATAACAAGAAGCCCAGGGAGAAAGTACAGGCAATACAATCAAGAAAATCAGTGAGTTTTGCATGCTGAGAGCCTAATCTTTCTGAGTATTTCGTGCCAATACCTAGCATGAGGCACAGCTGCTAGCGCTCACCTTCTCATCGAGGCCCCGGGCATTCTTGAGTTGGGCATCTAGAAAATGCACAAATTCTGGCTCTGCATTGCAAAAACCTCAGGCTTTTCAGCTTGCTGGGCATTACATACAGTCTGTGAGGTGAAGGCTAGGAGCCTGTGTAGGCAAAATGGCTTCTATAAATGCCTTGTTAGAGGAGGTCAGTGGAGGATAATCAAATCAGGGCAGGATTAATTGCTGGGATAAGGGACAGGTGGGAGGGGAGTGAGAGGACACAGCCTGATTTCAGGCTTGGTAATGTAGGGAGCAGCTGAAAGCCCCACACCATCAAACTAACAGATATCCCCTATCCAGAGGCCAAAAAATTAACACTGTACTGTCTTATGCACCCACCCAGATAAAAAGTATCAAGTGAGTGTTGATAAAAAAAAAATCTTAAACATAGATTTAAATATTGTGTTGATAATAAAAAAATCTTAAACATAGATTTAAAGGAAATATATATCGCCCTCTCCACTGTTTTGAAGGAGCCTGACTCATGATTTTCAAACTTTTGGGGACTTGTAAAGGCTTTTCTCACAGTGCAAGCCATAGCCACAGCCTGAAAAAGCAAAGATGGTGGAAAGGACATAAACACACCAGCATCGTGCAGAAAGGAGCTGTAAAGCTGTCAGGGAATTTCTTAACTTTTAAGTTAAGAAAGCTCTGAACAAGCTTTTACCAGCATTTCTTTTGTGGCAAGGTAAAAGTTGACTTGTTATTTGATTTCTAACATTTAAAACAAAAGGGAAGCCTGCATCCCCCGCTCAGAAATCAGGTGGACTCCTGCTCTCCGTGACCAGGGTAGCTGGGATATGGACAGCCCCAGTGCTGGCCTCTGTCCCTTGAGCTAGTGCCTGACTTGAAAGCACAAAGGTTTTCACCCTCCACGTGGACCTGCCTTGGGAGGGACGGATGCACCGGTTCTGCCTTGCCATGCCACCCCTGCCCTGCAGCACAGATGCCTCCTGTCCTCTTCTGGTCCCACCACCCCAGAGCCCTTCCAGCTCCCTTGCCTGTCCAGCTCCCCCTTGCCTAACCCAACATGTCTGCCCTCCAGCCTTCTCCTTCTCAGGATCTGTATTTCTCTACCACCACCACTTTCTCTGTTAGGGAAATTAAGGAAAAGGTTATTACAGGGATATTAGGAGAAAGTCTTAATTTCAATTCTGAAGCCACAGCTGGCTCCCCCGATCAGGAAGCGCTTGTTGGCCATGCTACCTTCAGCCACAGCATCCTCAGGGGAAGGTGCTTTGAGCAATTTTGCGGTCAACCCCTAGAAAGACCCCACCAGCAAGATGCTCAGAGTTTGTTACCTGGCTGCATTTGAGGAAGGTGTTTTTGTGACACTAGTATGGGTGACACCTTTCCTCTCCTGCAGACAAATATGACAACCTTGATCCAGAGGTTGGAACTGTTAGAGGCTCGCAGTGAAAGACCTGTAACGATTAAAATATATATATTTATATATATTCTTGTTCTCAGAAATGGATCCATTATTGGAAGTGAAGTTTAATAATAGCGATAATCACCGCTGCCTGACATAAAAACTTCTGCCAGTGTGAGCTGCAAAGTGCAGGGCAGAAGTAACAGTGGGCATTTCAACCTGCGCTGGCTGCAATCCACACTCCAGAGCAACGCACCCAAACCCCCCCACCCCTCTTCTTCCCCCGCAAAAGCAAACCCCTTACTTTTTTGTTTAGAATAATTCACTCCAAAACAGGCATAAGGCCTTTAGGAAAAATATTCCCTGAGGATGATGCCAGGTTTTCTCAGCAGGTCTCTGACTATGAACTCCTTTCCACTTGATACGTTATGAGCCCTTGGCTGCACATCTTCCATTTCATGCAAATTTCGGGAATTTTACAAATTTGTATTTAGAGGGATCAAGCACAGTCTATTTAAGCAGTAAAGTATCTGATCTGTAGCTGGAGCCTTCTGAGTTTATATCTTCTTGTACTGATATTCTTTATTTTCTTTTTATATCATCTTTTTCTGTGTCATATGCATTCCTGTTAGCAATCTTTGCCTTGAAAAAGCAAGTGTCTTCTGGTTTCTGCAAAACTTCATTCCAGTAATGTGTGTGCTTATGACCTGTGTAAGTTTTTAGTCTTAAACAATCCTTAACAATTATGTTCCTATCCTAATGAATGCATTGCTCTTTTCTTTCTGATTTAGTTGCTTTGGCAAAGGTTATATATGGTTGATCAGATATGCAGTAAACAAATGTTACTGTCAGTCTCAGTTCAATTCTGAGTAAGAGAAGCCCCCACAAGCCAACAAATGTACTAACACACAGGCAGAACCAGCGGTTAGGCTGAAAATTTTTTATTTTAAGAAGCCGCTTTGTAGACCTGTTTGCTTCCTATACCAAAGAAATGCAGAACTGCAGATACGGGCTTTTGTCTTCAAGCCATTGACAGAGGCAAATGGTTTAATCATTATTTTTTTCCCTTGCACAGCTTTCATTTCAGTACTGACATTTGCATTTTTATGGATGAGTAATTCGGAGGAAGAATGCACACTAAAAAGGTAAGACTACAGAATAGTGTCGGTTTAGTTTTGGGAAGACTCTAGCTCTTGTTTAAGCTGATGTTCCTACTATGCATTTCTAAGGGTAGAATCTGGATCTGCTGAAGAGCAGATCTTTCTGAATAACTCCATGTGCAGGCAGGTGTATTCCGGATTAAGAGTGATGGGTGCCCATATAGTTTATCCATTTTTATTCTTTCTTGTGTGGGTTGCCAAAAGAGAAAAAGAAGATCTTGAAGAAGTTCTTCTAAATATTGAACTTCTAGGATGTATAGGCAGACTTCGCCAAGCATGGCAATTCTTTCTGCATATTTCTGATAGGAAAAATAGTTCATAGTCTCCTCTAAGTCTTTCATTTCTTAATATAATTTGTCCAGATTAAATATTAGACAGTGCTCTGCCTCTCGCATGCCCTTTCAGCAAGGCATTTTCCCCTTCATTATCCAATCAGAAGAGTACTATGTTTGGGAAACTGCAAGGTTGTACCTAAAGATATAAAGCCAAATTAAGGACCCCTTGACCAACCCTTCAACATACGGTTTGAGTCCTGTAACACCCCTCCACAGCTAGGAATTTCAAAGATACTACTCCTCGTGTAAGAGCTATACCTTCTGCTCTTGGCTTGCCTTGGTTTACCTCTGAAAAAATGTCTTCTTAATTGGAGCTGACTAACTCGAAGTGAAATCCTAGTGGAGATTAGGCAGGGTCTAGTTTTCCTGTAAACTAGCACCCAGAATGAGGGTCTTTGGGGTGGTGTATTTATAGTAACAATGATAAAAGCAAATGGTTGTATGGTATTTTCATGCTTCATGACTCCCAATTGATATAAATATGCAGCCAGACTCTGTGCAACATGAAACAGTAGAAATACGCAGCCAAAACCCGTCTGATGTCCTTAGCTGCCCACACAAGTCCCCTGACTGTGCTAAGCACCTGGGACCTGTATGCCACTCCCAGACATTGAGCATGAACTCTGTTCCGGGCCTTTGCACCCTGCTGCAGCTAACACGAGGAAATCTGCTTTGGCTCTTCTGAAGTAAAGCTAAAATAAAGCTAGACAGATGATTCTTTGGCTGCAGATACGCTAAAAGAAATCACTGAAAAATCCGAGGGCAACCTCAATCCACACTGTGGCTGTGGCCTGCAGCAGTCGCTACAAATGCTGTGGTGTGCCACGAATTCCCCTGGCTCTGCTGCCCTGCTGCAGACTTGCGCTGCAGTGTATTTATCCTCCCTAACCCTGCTTGCCCCGGGACAGTAACGCTGCGAACAAAACCATCCTGAATCATCTCCAGCTGCTTTTGCAGCTTGTCGATTGCCACTGGGCAATTCCACTACTGCTTAGAGAGAGCATCCTGTGAAATGATAGTCGAAGCAAAGGCAAACAGCCACCCTGTACGTGCCTGAATATTTCTGCGTGGTGGAGTACTCCCTAAAGGGCAAATTTTTCCATTTCTAAGAACAAGAATTCTGCTCTTCTTATTCTAGGTCACTTGTGGAACCACACAGATAACAGATCTCAACAACATGTCACTAATGATAAAGTCCGGGGTTTTCAGAACTGTGTTTCTGAAGGTAGGATTTTATTTAGGTATCTAAATGGAAGGGGCAATTTCCACACGCAATTTTCAAGACTTCCTTTTGAAAGCACTGGCCCAAATATCACCATTATACTTGGATATTCAAAAGTTAAGCAGGCTGGTCTGGGTGTTGCACCGGGGAAAGGAAAAGTGCAGTGGTCAGTTTAAACACTGATTTGCTGAATAGGATGGGACCAGCCACACCACCATGTGCGCCACGAACATTGCTATTTTCTGACTGACTGTGACCGCACAGGACTGAGTCACCTAATTCGTAGCTGCCAGTGCAATGTAGCCAGCTCGCTGGCTGGAAACATCAGCTTGGCTTTTAGCCCAAAGCATGCTTCTCTGCTCCCTGCTCCACTGAAATTTTTGTTGCAGCTGAACAGCTTGCAAATAAGAAGGCCTAAGCATGCACAACATACCACATGCAAAGGAAGATTTTGCAAAATGTAGGGCTGATCGTTGGCTGCACCGTAGCTTCTGGAGCTTGGCACCAGAATGGTGCTTTCCCACAATCTCCTCCGTGGTTCAAAAGCCATACCCGGGGGAAAATTCAACAGTCACTATTTTCAGCAGCCAGTCAGTAAAATAATTGCTTTTGGCTGAAAAAATTAAGTATCACTGAGCTATAATCAAAATATTGTTTTGTTTTTAAAGAACACTTTAGCTTCAAGGCCATTGAGTCCACCTCTGACCATGCTGAGATGGTAGCCGTGCTGCGTCTCGACATGCAGGGGGGAAAAAAACATAGACTTGTTTCCGCTTTTCTCTGTTCTCACCTGAATGACTGGATCAAGGTTAAACAACCGCAGACAGAAGGAAAAAAGATCACTGAACAGAAGTGGAAATGTGAAATACGTCAAATGATATTATTTTTTTTTTTGCCGCCAGAAGTGCTCGGGGGTTGCGGCCAACGAGGCAAGAACAGACAGGCAGTCTGCAGAACGGGAGATTTCTGACGGTGAAGTCCTATTGGGGTTTTTTGGGACAGTTACATATAAGACACCAAAGGAATGGCTCAGAACCACTATCCCCACCTACAGTGTTTCTTTTCCTTTACATTTACGGTAACAATGTTTGGGCAACAGTTTGGTTTTTTCAGTTCCCACTTACTATTCATTGTGAAACTTGGTAAGATTGGCCATGTTACAATGTTACTCCATGAGTATGTGGATAAAGACATTTTTCTTCAACAGTTTTTTGCTGTATTTATGAACCTATCCCATTGTTTGGGTCATTCCTTAGGGCATATAACATGGCTGGCATTGGTCTGGCATAAACCTTCTACTATCCCTCTCATTTTTATTACTGTGTATATAAAACATATGCAAATGTTTTCTGATACTTTGTCCTACCACTTAAACACTGAGACCAAAACTAATCGCAGAAATTTTTGTCATTGCTACAGCAAGTGACTTAGGCATGATTTGGAGCAATGGGCGCATCTAGAAGAACAAATACTAAAGTAAAACTCCACATAATATGAACAGCAGCAGCATGGCAAACTACAAAGATCAAGTTACAAATTTAAGTACTCCAAAGTTTTTACTGGAAGTAATTAGTCTGAAATCAAAGTTTCTACCCTAAGCCCGATTATGTGTGTATTAGAAAGGGATTCATTTGGTTATGCTACAGAACAAGGAACCTTTCCAAACTGTATGGTAAGTGCTGCTATTCCTTTTACTTGGTAAGTGTAAACTTCTTTATTTTAGGTTATCTAGGCCTTAAATTCACAGAAATGTAAATTTAAATTAATTTCACATTCATTGACGTTAAGTAGCTTTATTTAATTCAGTTGAGAACTGCATGGAATATCTGAGTCCTAGTCTGCTTCGTGAAACTTGACCTACTACGATGGCAACCAAGTAAAAACCCTTCTTATGCCATTTCCAGTTGCAGAAATAATACCTAAACAAACACTATTGATAAAGTCTTCAGGAAGAAAACATCTGCAGCAGACAGACAACATCATTTTAAAGGTGATCTTCAATGAGAACCTTTGACGTCTGTCAACTTTTTCAGTATCTGAGAATTACCTGCCGCTGGAAAACTCTCAGGTGGCTGAACACTGCTTTGGTAGACAAGTTTGTCTTTGCCCGTAATTAAGGCCAAATATACAAAACACCTGTCCATATATTGAGGAGCAAATTTTATCCTCAGAAGTTCAAATCTGTGAGCAAATTGGTGTTAGAATAAAAATATACTGCTATTCATGTGTGGGACTGCAAATCACAAGGCGAAACAGTAGAAGTGACAGAAGATCAGCCTACATTTTTATATTTCACTTCATTAAAACAAGGTATCTTTAAATCCCTTATGCTGCCTTGTTCGTAACAGTTCTTTTTAAAACACTGCCTTATCGCCGTTCGCGTGCTTAATATTCTTGATGGTAGTTACAGTGTTCAGGTTTGGTCATATCTTATTCATCATTTGATGTTAAAGGGGTTCGTTTCTAAGCAAAAGACACCCCTTGGGCACCCAAAAAAAGGATGTGTGAATGTCCCCATGTTCCCTTTTGCCACAAAGCAGCAGAAGTTTGCACACTGACATTTGCGTTTTGAAAACACTGACAGTGAACAAATTGACACCAGCATGTGCCCAGGTGCGAGCGTCTGTGACCCCAACCCCAGTGGGGTTTCTGAAGGTGCAGGTTTTGACACTTGTAGACAGAGAGTTGTTTATTAACGGTTTCTGGATATTCCCAGGTTTTCTGTCACCGAGGAAAGGGGCACCGACGTTCACGTGAAAGGAACTGCTAGCACCCTGGTAGAAACTGCAGTACTCATGCTGCTGTAGCTGTGATAACCTATGGGTGTAAGCGAATCCAGGTTTGTAAAGGGAAGCTGTATCTTGTCAGCCTGACTGAAGCTGGGAGGAAGCCTCTACCGGATCTCCCCCTAGTTCTTTTCAGGCTGAATAATTATTGCTGTTCTTGCCGGTTTTGAACTCCCCACATCTCCAGTCTGACAGAAAATTCCCCAGAACAAAGCACACTAGTTCTCTCTTGCGTGTTACAAACCTTATACACCACTTTTGCTGCCCTACAGTGTAGTAAATATATCTAAAGTTTGCTGTCTAAGCTCATCTTTGCATCTTTTTTCTGGGCTGTGTTGCCCTCCGCTGAGGAGGCATACGCCATCATGTAACAGTGCTTTGAAAAAATCGCTCCACCGGTAGCACAAACACATTTGGCTTAGACCACCACTAAGTACTGGCACAGCAGACAGATGCACAAAATTGCTTGGGAAATTGAAGTTTGAAAATGTGGCTGCAGTATTTGGAGGATGGTCATAGCTGATACTAAGATTCAGTATCAGCAACTACCCAAACAGAAATAGTGCCTTTCCTGGGAAGCCGGAGGTGTCAGTTCCAGGACAGAAATGCCGGCTTTGACACAGGCTTTCTCAGCAAGCCAGATTTCCCACCTGATACACCAACCTCAGCCATCGCCGCAAGAGAACCAACTGGGGTGGCACCAAAGGAGCACACACAGTATAATTCAAGATGTTTCACACATTATTATGCCTCACTAGGCTTTACCAATTCAGAATAAGCTAAATATGAAAATGGTCACAGCAGATCTAACCAAAGATCTGATCCTTTAACAGCAGGCAAAGAGCAGAGAGGAAGAAGATGATAGTAGCAAGCACTCGCCAGCTGAGAAACAGAACCTTGGTGCGCTGCTGAAGCTACCCAACTCATTTAGCACTGAACTGAACCAGCAGTGTTCACACGCCCAGCTATCACAGCTCAGCTAAGTGCTGTAACTGCAAACACCTGACTGCGCTGTTCCTCTTCATGGCAAAACTAGGATATCCGTGAAGCACCAAACAACATCCACTATTTTGTCTTCCCAACAGTCCCCACTTTCTCTGGAAGTAATTTACGTCCTTTGCAAGCTGACCACGCTCTAAGCAATGCTCACAATTGAAATTCACCGTCTTACACATTTCGCCAAGCATTACATTCTCAGATAGGATCGAGACTCCCATTTCTGCCTCTAAGAGACAGTCATTTACTGGTGTGACATCTCACAGACTTAGAACATACCAAAGGCATGAAAAATATATATCTTACTTTCTCTCTGTGATATATTCAGCTTGAAACTCAATTATGGATGAGGGATTTTCATTTTTCCCAACATGAATATGACTACCATTAGTACACTAGGAAGAATGTCTTTGAAAAGCAAATTCCCCAGAACAAAGAACACTAGTTAACTCATATGAAATAATTTCTAAATAAATCATAAACAAATCATGTCTACCACTTTTGCTGCCTTACAGTAAATTTGGCTGATAGGTACATCAAAAGTAGCTCTAATAAAGTGTGTAGACTGTGAAAATTAGATTCAGAGGCAGTTTGATTGGTTGGCAATCCTAAGAAAGTCTATCTGGGGAAACTGCCAATGCACACGGTTTATGTGCACATGCAGATCTTTGTACAGCGTTGCTGCTGTTCTGCCTCTGCCAACAGGGAAAGTTTGCCCTGTCAGCAGCAGTGCTTCTGGCCACACTCTGCGTTCCTCTTCATATTTCTCCCTCCCACCAGCTTCACAAGTATTAATCAAAAGTAATTCATAAAAAGCTTTCACCATGCAGCAGTTTGATTCTACTCCAGACAGCCCTCAGCAAGGAAGAGTCAAAGAGCCGGGCCATTTGACCTCATGTGCCTTTTTCTCTTCAGTTCACAGCATGCATGTCAGCACTGCCGTAAATATCCTCGTATGCGATAGGGCTTCATGGCAGTCTTCACTTCACTAACTTTTTGTCACCCTCTTAATCACACTTCCTCCTGAAGTCACCCGGTGCCGCACTGACCTGCAGGAGCCGGGGGCTGGCAGACGAGCTGCCTGCCGCGCTCGGGGCCGAGCCCGCAGGAACCATGCCGCAGGGGGGGCTCGGGAGGAGGCATGTGCCACTTCTCAGCTCCTTTGCTCTCACCTGTGCAGCAACGCTTGATTACTTCACAATCTTTTTTGGAATAATTTGGAAAAAAGCCTGTTAGGGAAATGCAAAATAAAGAGTATTTCAGTACTGCACCTAAAGTTTTTATTTAAATCCAGTGCAATTTGTGGTGAGCTTGAGGAACTTCTCTTACCCTCCCTGACCAACCCCCAAAACGCACCCCAATCCCCCCAGTCCCCAAAACAGCTGCTGGGTCTCCAGAGCGCTCCCGCAGCTAATGCACACAGCTCGACCTCCACCAAAGCTGTTTTGTGGTCTTCCTCTTTGGGGATGGTGTGATAACATAAAAGTAGACAGAAAGCTCATGTGGATAACATACATTTTCGCACAGATTACAAATTACTCACCCCACTCACCATATAGAGACGGAAACACAAACTTCACACTGGGCCAGACTTTTGGTCTGATTTGACCAACAGGGCCAGGAATTTTGGTGTAGGTAGGGGGATCGCTGTCCCTCAAAGCCCCAATGTACTGCAAGTCAGCCAATGGCCCACCACATCCAGGCATCAATCCTGCTTGCCGAGGAACTGCGTTACAGAGGCTGCAGAGGCAGTCGCAGCCTTTGCCCAGGCCAAGGGAACTGCAAGGCTGGATCCAACCTGAGGGGACTGAAAACCAGCCCCAGCGCCCGGCCGACGGAGCACTGGCAGCCCGTGGCACCGGGCACTACTTCTGCATCCTAAGGAACACACCACAGGCATCACTGTCCCCCAGTTTCGATGTTTGCTTTTTAGCTATTTTCCGTAATTTAACTATAGATTATGTTATCAGTGTAATTGTTCTGAATCTCACAAAGGTCTTGCCCTTGATGATACTGAAGCAAAAACTTCCACAGCTTGATTGTGTGTTGTGTAAAAAAGCACTGCCTTTCATTGATGTGTGCTGTATTTTTATTATACTTCTTGTTATGATTTATTAGATATTTACTTAAATTTTCCAAAATACTCTATAGTCTGAAATATAAGATATGCCTCAAACGCTTCATGAAATAAGCAAAAATAGCCTTCAAATTTACCAACAAAATAAAGTCATCTCCCAGAATGAATCAATGAAACCGCCAGGCCATTTTCAAGTAAAATGATACCACATTGCCAGAATGACAAGCACAGAATCGCCTCACAGATAATAAACCAGAACTGAATTTGAGAAACCTCATATAGACTTTCTACAGTGAATCATCTTTTTTTTATCTTTAGCTGGGGGTTGAAGAAAGGGTGATTCATCCCATTCCGAAATTATTTTCTGTTTCAATACAATACAACTTTGTTTTCTGCAACATCTTTTGAGCAATGTTGGAAGTGCAGAATAACCACCAGTTAAATCAGTCCCAGCAGAAGAGAAAAACAAGTCTGGGGACAGGAAGAGGCATTTTCTGTCTGAGATTTAGGAAGGAGTGGAGAATCAATGAGGCAGAGTTATACGAAAAAGCCTCTCTCAAGGCAAAGAAAATTCATCTGTTTAAAGCAGAAACAAAGATTTTGAAGGCAGAAAGAGAAACAGTCAGTATTAGGTGAAAAGAAGAAACTGGGAGACGTGGGCTTTAAAAACAGTGAGGCGTTTGGGAGCCGTTTCTTAGCCATCAGAGAAGTGCAGGGCTTGTGACGTGGACACGCCGGTTTTGTCGCAGCCACCGGCTGGTGACATCGCAGATGCACCCAGGCGGCGGGAGCTGGGGCGAGGGGGGAGGAGCGGTGGATGAGGATGCAGCGATACCATCGAGGCAGCATGTAATGCTGTGGGAGCACCAAGCGCTGACGTGCTCACAGGGCCAAAGTGAAGGGGAACGTAAAGTCAAAGCCAAGCAGGAAACAGATGCTAAAATAACAAGTAATAAGAGGGATAAGTCAGGTTTGGGAGTGTATCTCTTGCCCAAAATGGGGATGCCTGGCTTTGAGACTCCTAGCAAGGAAGCTGAAATAAAACCACAAGTTTTTTTGCTCAGACAGCCAGACTGACTGCGGGTAGCCGCTAGCTGTGACTAATGCCATAGAGATTCTTACTGGTGCTGAGAACATGCAGGTCCTGCGTCTTGCAGCAGGAGGTACATGCTAGGCATTGAAGTCACTTACTCATGTACTTCTCGCCTATAAATTTAGGAGAAAAATATTGCCCGTACATTTAATTCTCAGAGCCTTGGGTAAACTAATTTACTTGGTGAAGTCATCCTGGGAAAACTGTTTGCCAGGAAGGATTTGAAGGAGGAGAAAAGGATGGCTTGGCACCTGCATTGCAGCAGCTGTTCCCAAAGGCGCTGGAGATATTGCCTCCTGGAGAAGACAAGACAGGCAGGGATTTGGGTAGGTGCAGATGCCCAGCGTGCTCAGCCAGGAACAAGCAGGTGACATCCTGTGCTCTGCAACCGCCCAGGACCTGGGCCAGCCTTTGCCTGCTGGCCTGCAAATCTTACCAAGGAGCCCAAATTTTGAAGAACCTCTTTGGTCATCTAACGCAGGGCTCAGCTCCTACGGGCAGCTGTCTCCTACAAGTGCACTCCTGAGTCATGATGGTGTTCCTCCAGGCACAAAGGATGTTGGACTCCACTTCACCTCTCTAGTGTCACCCTCACTTCTCCAAGACACGCACTGTAACCACATCTTCAGCCCTTTGAACTACGGTTTGAGGTGACCTGAGCATTAGAGGTCCTTTATCAATCTCAGACCATTGGGTGTTGTTCTTCTCTCAACAGGTGAGAAGCATGTTCGTGACCATGAGAGACATGGTCTCAGCTACATGGCTACCCAGCAAACAATTGCCACCTTACATAACCCAGAGAAGGACATTTACTGCTTGGTGCAAAGGTGAGAGATGCCCCAGTGCTGCCACTGTAACAGTAAGAGAGCAAAAAGCAAGAAGGAAAAAAGTCCACCTCACACAAGTGAGAGCAGAAGGAGACGGAGGGAATTCAGGGGGATGGAGGCAAGAAGAAAATTATGGGAAGAGATGAGCAGAGACACGTTCCAAAAAGAGATCAAGATATCTCTTCCTCCTATCAGAAAAGTCCCTTTAAATCTAACCTACAACTCCTTTCTTTCCCTCTAGCCATTTATAAGGTGATCACCTTCATACCTGTGTACCTTGCAGGCCTTGGGGAGCAGGGGCAGGGGAGAGGTGTATGGCAGCCTTCATTTACTCTGCTAGCATTAGCACGCTGTAGTATGTTCCTGCATCTCCTGGATGGCTGAGCGCCCTGCTTCTCACTTTAGATTGTCTGCTCTTGCCGTTTATTACAAATAAACACAAGAAAAATATACCAAGTATGGATGCAGGGAAGAGAAAGTGACCTCTCAAGGTTCCTTCCAGCCCTGTCCCAAGTCACGTCCCAAAAATTTCCAGTGATGTATCCTTTTTCTAAACAGGCACGGCAGCATCAAAAGTACTTGCGTGGGACTTAGTTATTTCCTTTTTTGCCCCACATGTGAGCAACAAACTTAACAACAGGAGGAGTCTGGAGAGTGGCTTTGATGTCACTCCGAGCTATTTGTGCTCCTCATCAAACCTCTCAATTTACAAACTCCTGCCAAGATTGTCCAGCAAACCATTAATGTGTACTGCATTCAGGCAAATTTGTGCAATGGTTGCTCAGCTTTCCGATCAGGTACTAGAGGATTATTTAACCAGTGGTGAGTCTGAGCTGCTTCTCTTGCACTAATGTGGTGTCTACACTACTGCAAGCCAGCTGTTGGGAACCTGGTCCAAGACTGATTTCATTCTGGCCATGCAGAGAGCTTAGAGACAAATTTCTGGACTACATAAAATCAGCACAGCAAGGTGTACGGGCTACTTGAGAAGTCAGAGCAGGCTCAGTTCCACTCATCCTTTGCAGTACAGTACTGCCCAGAGGATTGCTGTAGCTCATATACTTTGAGCCCTGCTTATTCTACTGTACAGCACATTGAAAGTTAGGGTAACCACTTCGTCAATACCCGAGTCAAGGACTTCTGAAAAGGAGGCTCCTTTTCTATGCCCTAAACTAAGCGCACTTCATTTAGGTCTGGTCCACAGTTATGTAAAAGACTGCCTGTATCAATAGTAACACTGGGGCTCTTCCGTAACATTTTTCACTCAAAGCTCTTCACAGAGGAAGAGAAGTCACTTTCCCTCCGACAGCTCAGGGAAGAGAGGAGTGGCACAAAAGGCTTGCCCTACGGGACTGAGTGGCCCCATGAGGTGCTCAGGCATAAATCACCAGTGACTGTAAGCAGCCTGCACAAGATTTACCTGCTGCCACTTCTCCATTATTTTTAAACTTCTTGCTGCTCATTTATTCCCCTGTGTGTGACCTACTAGGATTACTTATTGACCTGCTCAGCATTGCGCTGTATATGGAGTATGTGGAGAAAACAACTCAGGTGAAGGATGATATTTGATGCTGCTGTCCTCCACCCTGAGTCACATCACATAAAAACACATTTAGTGTAAACGACCCTCCTTAGCTCCCAGCTGCCCTCACAGGCAGTTGTGCAGCATATAAGCAACAACAACATCGGTGAGGAACAAGACACTATTCAGATCACAGGCACTTGAAAGGTCGAGGTTTCAGGTTATTTGCTTCCCTCCCTAGATAATGGTCTATCAAAATATAAACCACCCCACCCTAGTTTCAAAACACCAACATGCAGCGCTAAGGTAGGGTAAACCAAGGGTATTCCCTCCCTGCTGTTTTTTAAGAAACATTATTATTGATCTTTATTCAAGCGACAGCAGTTAACCAAAGAGACAATGTGTATCAGACCCACCTCAAAGAAAATCTTTGTTGCTGTCCACATAACAGTACCAACTGTTTTGGCATAAGACACAAAGGGCATGTTCCCACTATCTGTACGTATTTCAGAACCATCGAGTTGCATGATGGTGAATGTAACTACTGAAATGATCCTACTGCTGGTACGCCTGTCTGCCTTTCCTGGGGACAGATACTCAAGCGTCTCTCGTGGCTTACCTGGAGGGGAGCAGATCGGATTGCACAAAGGTTTGGATGATGCCTGGCCCGGTGTGGGTCCCCATGGGGGAAGCTCTGCCACACTCTCGTGTGTCGCTAGCACACATGTTGAAGCTCTCAGGCGTGGGGGGTTGAGGGCAGCTTCCCTGTGCACCAACTCTTTTTATTTCTAAAAGGCAACTGAGCTTACCCTGCATTGCTGTACACACTCTAAAGAAGCAAGAAAACAAAAAGGAGAGGTATTAAAAAAAAAGTTTGATTTAAAATATCCTCAATTTACTTAGATTTCTAAAGGAAATAAAGTGCTTTTCCATGCAAAAGGCTGCTTGTCATAGAAAGCATTCTCCAGAAGGAAACTCACTCATTAGCTTGTGCAAGCTAAGTTAGAGAATGGTAACCTCCTGGTGACTTATCTTGGTTCCTAAGTAAATCCATCAAACCCTTCCCCTGAGCCTTACATCTTCCTAAATCTCAACCTTTGCAGGAAGAACTACACATGTATTTTATCTTTTGTAAAAAGACTGCATGGATTTTGAATTGAAAGACTTCAAGGCATTTAATTATTTAGAAATAAAAAATAATACCATAGCTTGTCTTTTAAGTT
This sequence comes from Pygoscelis adeliae, assembly GCF_000699105.1. Taxonomy (NCBI): domain Eukaryota; kingdom Metazoa; phylum Chordata; class Aves; order Sphenisciformes; family Spheniscidae; genus Pygoscelis; species Pygoscelis adeliae. The sequence continues at coordinate 3,489,556 of NW_008824233.1, read as the reverse complement.
ACTTCCTACCGTATCCTCTTGATAAAATGAAGGCTAGACGCCTTCATAATTTTCCATTTACACGGAATGCCACCAGTTTAATCAAAGTGAAACATAAAGTACTGTTATGGTCCTTGTACCTTCAGATTTCCTTACTGATAACCCACAGACTATCCGTTAACCCATTGCATCATTCAGAAGAATAAACAACCTGGGCTCAGCATACAGGAAGTTGAACAAAAAGGAAATAGAAAATATTAGTTTTCATATATATATTTTGACCTCTGCACAGTTCCTACTGACATATTTTCACATATCAAGGTTATCCTTCAGAAGAGCCTGTTAAGTTCACTACGGAGACAAAAAGCATTTCCTTTTTATTTTTCAAGTTTGAGCCTGTTTCATTTAAACCACCGTCACCTCAATCCCGCTGAGCTAAAGGATGGATCTGGTGGTTAAGAAGGGTAGCAAAAGTCAGACTTACTTCCCATTCTCTCCTAACAAGCCATCCAGAATCACCCAGGCTATAACCCAACATGAGCCTCCATTTTTTCCAAGCATCTTTCTTTTGTTTTAGCAAGACTCAGATGCTTCCCTATTTGGCATGCCCCCTTTTCACAGGCTGCATGGAGTTGGGAAGTTACTTGCTTTAATATTGCTGAGATGATTGTGAACACAATCAGCTTACAAGGCTGAAATCAACACAAAACGAATTGTCTTTGTATCAGTTGGGAAAGCGTGGTGTCATCATAAGGTACTCAAAAATGCTTTTGATGGCAGTGAGATGAATAGGAAGGCAGATGTCTTCACCCATAATGTCTTTCTTTTGTGCCTTTAGGATGTGGGATGTTGTCACCTCGTATCTCTAAGATTTTTGTTTGGCATTTCCTAATTAGCAGGCTATCGGTGTGCCAGAGCTGGCATGGTTTCTGGGCCTGGAGAAGAGGAACAGCCACAGCAGGAAAATCCTTGGTGCCCCCCTGAGCATCAGCACTCATGGCGGGTTAGGGGCTCAAACATTGCAAACAATTGTGTGCATTGCCATGCCAGTTCAGGGTCCAGCAATGCTGCCTGTGTTGAAGATACGACAACCTGTCTGCCAGAGAGGGGAGACCATGCATCTGCTGAAAATGGCATATATACTACAATGTTAAGGATTAAGTGTTTGTGTAATGCCGAAGATCTGCACCTCAGACACACATCTTTAAATATGCACATAACGGAAGGGACAAGGGCCAACATATGAGTTTAAAAACAAATTCCAAATCTGTAGCCTCAAAGGATAGTTGTGATAAACTTTTCATCTGGCAGAGAAGGGATGCAATAAAAATTCTGTCAAGCAGACACATTAGAGAGGAGTGCTGCAATTAAGTAAAATAAGCAACATTTACTTGGCGATACAGACTGCAAAATCCAGATTTTTAAGTTCTAATAAGGTAAAGAAATCTTTCCTCAGTCTGAATAAAAGAAAGGTGTTTAATACCTCTGCTCAGATGCAGAGGTGGAAACCCTTCCAAATTCTTAGCTTAGATGCTCAGTTCAGGTACAGAACCACATACCACCCTCTTTCTAGATACGTGATGGGACAAGAACTCGTTTTTTTTTCTCCATCCCAGTGGGAGATGCATATAATTATTAATGAGCAACAGATTAGCAATCAGAAATCCTAGACTTTGTCCCGGCCAGAAAAGACTGAATGTGGTTTAGTGTAATCAGAGAATCCATAATCAAACCAGTTTAATCATTGTGAGTGTACTGGCTCCAGCTGGGATGGAGTAAACTTTCTTCACAGCAGTGCATAAGGTGCTGTAGTTTGGATTTGTGACTGAAAGGTGCAGATAACACACCAGTGCACAGCATCAAGGCTTTCTCGTTGTCTCACTCAGCCCCCACTCTAGCAACTAGGCTGAGTGTGGGCAAGAAGTTGGGAGGGGACACAGCCAGGACAGCGGACATGAATTGGCCAGAGAGACACCTCATACCTAATAAAGTTATGCTCAGCAACAAAAATTTTTTCAAGGTAGCCATTGCTCAAAGGCTGGCTGGACATCAGTCTCCTTGTGGGAAGGGGTGAGTGATTGCCTTTGATTGCCTTTGCATCACTTTTCCCCCTGCCCTTCACTTTAATATTAAATATTGTCTTGACCCATGAGTCTTTTTGCTTTTGCTCTTCCTATTCTCTCCCCCATTCTGCAGGGGAGGGAGCGAGAAAGCAGCTGCGGGGGGTGCTTAGCTGCTGGCTGGGGTCAACCCACCAGAGTGGGAAAGAGCTTGGTGCTTTGAAAGAGCTGAGGTAGTCACGTGTATGTTCTGGGTGTTCGCTGACCCTACATAACCATGCCTCATGTGCTTCTGCAGTGCTGGTGTGAGAAGGGAATGTAGTAGCGTTTTTCCCTTGTGTTTCCTTTTAAGGCCGGTAATCCCCCCCTTAGATACTAAAAGGAGATTTTAACAGCACCAACCCAGGTGAAATTCCACCTAGGCTCCCCAGTCGTCATTCAGGCAGCTTGTTCTTGGGCGACAGACCACCGGGGAGAAGGATGTGGTACACTTTTATACTTAGTAGGACTTGCTGGTATGATGACCTATAGCTGAATTCTTCCACCAGCACGTATTAAAGCCCTTTTCTAGGTAGAATGAGCTATACTGATGAAGGACATTTCTTGTTTATGTAATTGCATCAGCGTGGGGTGCTGTGTCTACTAAAAGTGACCTCAACCCTTTCTTCTATCTTCCACGCTTGTGTTCTGGTAGTTTTGCAAGTGATTGCAATACAACATATACATTTACTGTAACATCTATTTTCCATTATAGCGGGTACATACCACTACTACTACTATTTACATATTCATACAACACAACAGCATAAAGCAAGTACTGTCTTGCTGAGGGACTCGATCCAGGCAGCATACAGTACTCTTCCTTGGAAGGGACCACAGGACCACCAAAAGAAGCCATTTACCAACTCTGTTCTTTACCATTCTTTTTTCCCCAGCTAATTGGGAAAATATTTTTTTTTTTCGTCTTTTTTTACAACTTTTTGTGGGCTAAGGTGGGTACTGTTAATTTAAAGTTTAATTAGGTAATACAACTCTACATACATTGTCTTTACCATTGCACCGCAATAACTTATTAAAGTTGGCATGCACACACACAAATGGTTATGGTTGTGTAAGACTTCATAACATAGGATACTCTTTTCACTTCTTCAGTATTTTGCCAGACTTCTTTACGGTGGGAACACTTTTCTCAGTAATTTAACTAAAAATCTAAGAAATGGGATGTCCAGGTTATTTCTAAAGCTGCTTTTGAAATACACACTACATCTTAAGCAAACCTTCTTGCATATAAACAACGTTGGGTTAAGTATAGGCTATTGTGTTGCACACATAATTTTGTTCATAGTATTGAAAACTAACTTTTTCAGTCACTTCCATAAACCTTTAGTGGCTTTGAATTACGTTATTTGGTCCCTAAGTTATTTCAGGGCTGCTTATGAAATCTGACACTGATTTTTGCTGAAGTTACTGCAATAAAAGAACGTAACTCATAGATTTGTTCTGAAACTCTTTTAAAGATTGCCCATCAAGAAATCAACATAGGCAGAAGATTATTTCTGGGGGCATTTTGGTGGATGTAGGGGAATTTCTTGACATATAGTGGACAGCTAGCTAAACACTGAGCCAGTGAAGCTGCTGGAGAAGTCAGGAACAGAAGTGCCACATTTCAGCCCCGTGCTGTCCCTGGGGGTGTCTGTAGGCTGAGCACTGCTCTGTATCACAGCCAGCCCCAGACCCTGCTGGGCAGCCAGGCTGCCCGAGATCCTCTGTGTGCATGCACCTATGCCTGGGCATGCTGACTTGATTTTGACGTTGAACCCACTGAAAACAGTAGCTTTTCTCCTGACAAAGCCTGAGAGGATCTCACCCTCCCAAATGCAAAGGTCCTATGTGCAGTAGGTACTTTTCTCTCTGCTATCTTTCTGTACAGCATAAGGAAATAAGTACTTGTGCTTTGTACACCTCCCCTTTTCTGATAAAATGGTTTTCCTTAGCTCTAAGATGCTTGCCACTCTCACATGATGCTAAATGGAAACACTGTCATCTGCAAACAAAACTACAACATACAGATAATGAGATATTGCTCACCACAGCACTGGACAGGAGATCTTTTTAGAAGTTGCTATTGCATTCTGCCATTTCACTGTAACCCTGGTGTAAGTCAGCTACACAAGGAGGGGAGAGACAGCAAGAAAATGGAGAAGCAGCTGAACTCACACGTGTAGGAAGTTTTCATCTTCTGTCTCTCAGCAGAGTATCTCCATGATTATTTTCTGGGGATGTTAAGTGTACTTACATTGCTGACACTATTCACAAGTCCACTAGAGAGCAGCTATGCCTCACATTTACTGAGGTGTTTTTTTAATTAGTTTCTCTGACATTTATTACACTTAACTCAAATGACTAATCAGACCTGAAAAGCTTTCTCGGTACTAGACTGAGAAGTGAGGGAGGTGTGGATTCAGGCTGCTCTGATTCATACCAGCGTAACAGCGCTTTCTTAGCACTGATCTGGTCTTGTTCATGCACAACATCATTCTTACAGAAATCCTGGCTCATATTCTAGTTTGGGATATTTCATTTAAACTGAAGAAATGCAGGGCTAAGTTACAGGCTTTTCCTTAAGCAAGCCTTGAGTGCCCCATGTTGTGAACTCCCTTGAATCCCTTCAGGAAGGGAAGGAGTACAGATTTTTTGGAAGAAGTCCAGAGCAAGGGCCAGCCAAAGGGCCTGGTCTTTTCAGTTCGTGAATAAAATGGGAACTGAAAAATAGCTAAATAAGGCTCTTTTACCCCATTTCCACTAGGTGCAAAGAAGTGCTGTGTAGGTCTAAAGAACTAGTAAGGCACAGCAGTCCACATCAACACATATTAGGCCAACTTCCACTAACTTATGGAAGATGTTAAATAACACAAGAATAATTTACACTAATGAGAAGACAATGTATTGTAAAAAATACCATTTTATAGAGAGAATACAATTTGTTGTATAAAATATTCACTTCTCCTGATCATTCTCTTAACCTTATAAAAACGTTAAACTTGTCTTTCTTTAAATGTCAAGGAACAGGTTAAATATAAAGACACTGTTTATATTCCCAAAGTTTCACTTTCTGTGAGAGTGAAAAAAAAAAAGGATACTACTACCTGTCATAACAGCTGGCAAATCCAGATTCCCTAGCCTGTGATGGTAACTCAAAGAAAATTGGTCTGGCCCTGTTAGAAGCAGACAAACATTAATAAGGTAGAAGGACATCACCTTCTTTCCAGTACCAAGACATACCATACCAGCAGATACGCATTGCCTAGCTATTCCCTGAACTGCACAAACCTTTCACAGGCTTTTCCACGGCTCCTCGTTGTCACTCATACTTGGTCACCCAAGCACATCACCCAGTGCATTAGAAGGAGGACTAACAGCAGGGGCATGTGCACATACGTACAGTGCCAGGGAAGTGGAGGCAGTGGCCACGGGAGTGGTGCCAGGCTTAGTGCCACAGCGAATAATTCGGGGTAAAGGGCCCACACCTCTCCCCAGTGCACCGTTTCCCAGCCCTCTCTTCCCGGGAGTCCTTCAAGTCCCAGCATTTTCTTCAACCTGCACTATCCTGGACCCTTATATACTGCCTTAAAGCACCCGGGTAGTTCTACTTTGGCACAGTGGTTTGCTGACCTCTCTTTTTTATATCAGATCACTTTATCCGCATGCATGAAGTAGGAGGGACAAGGACTAATTTCAAATTTTGTATATGCCGAAGGTCAGGTTTTTCTTGTGTACTTTAACAGCTACTTCTTTGTCCTTCATTTTCTGGAATACTGATTACCCACTGTATATAACCCTGGTGTTGTTTCCCACCTGTGAAAAAATGAAGAATGAGCATAGAAATGTTTCAGAGCCATCAGGCATGTATATGGAATCATAAAGATCTAAGAAAGCACAGAGAATGATTATTAAATGTTAGACTGATTGCCTATAACAGGGCAAGCATCTGATTTTTTCAGTCACCAGAAGACATCAAGTGGCACAAAACACGCTGCAATTATTGAGATGGTCAAGCAAAAAAAAAAGCTCACTTCAGGTTGGACATTCTGCATCAAACTATTAAGAAATGTTTCTTTCCCAGCTTTTAAAACTATTTCAAATAAAACAAAACTTCATCATGAAATAACATAAATGGAAAACTGAAATGCTCATATGAAAGTGTCAGCATGAAACATTTTAGTATTTCTAAGTATTTATTAGTTTTGACAGAAATTGGACAAAATCAATAAAATCAATCAGGCGATGATGAAGAATAGAGCTGAAAGGGAAAATCTGTGCAGTTCAATCCTTAAAAGCATTGAACTAGATTTAGCAATGGAGAAGAAAACAACTCGGCTCAGAGAATGAGTAAGGAGAGTTTCCATGGCATATGATTATATCAGAAGGTAAAACTGTTTAATCTCTGCTCGTCTCAAAGACAATTTAAAGTGAAGCGAATGGTGGCATTTCTCAGAAAAACTCAGCATGACCAACACAGAAATGCAGAGGGCAATGGCAAGAGAGCCAAGAAAAAAGCTACAGGGTCTACTACTTCTCTGCAATACTCTGTATTTTTCACAGCACCTTTCAAAATAATGTTGTTCTTTAACCTTCTCCTGCAGATCTGCCACAAACAGCGATTTGAAAGAACATCAGCCTCCTTTGCTCTCCGGTTATTGTTTTGGAAATTACAACTGTGTCTCCTTTCTTCTTCAGGCCGCTTCTGACATTCTCATTCTAACATAAGCAAAGAGTTTTCCTGTTCTCAGCTTTATTGTTTCCATTTCCCTTCATGTCGCCACCCTTTGTGCAGCAATATAATTATTTGGCAGCCTCTGGAGTCCAATCAGCACGTCCTTACGTGTGGTGCATAATATGGACACACAACTCCAGGAGATCAAGGTATCATGGCTAAAAGCACTGGTACATGTGCACTCCTTGACCAGTCCAAAGGACAAGTAAAATGCAATCTTCCCAGTGATTTAAGCCCTTTTAACTTTTTATTTCGCCTGTGGCTGGGCTACAAGCATATATGCAGCTGCCAGCAGCGGCTCAGCTGATGGCAGTAGCAGGTGAAGGTGGGGTTTGAAGGTGAAGGCTGGGTAGGACACGGTCACATCCACCCTCTCCTTCACCCATGCCTGCTGGGTGTCATAGCCCTCCACGCCCGGTGGTGGAGCACCAATTGCCTATGGTCCACTCGTAAATCAGATGCCTGAAATGATCAGGGTTAGAATAAGTACTCCACAAAAGGGGAGGAGGGTGACAGAAGAGGTGTAACCTTCCAGGCTGTGGGATAATGAAGATGCCCTTAAAAACTAAAAATAAGAAAGCACCACTAAGGCAAGCTTCCACCGTGTGGTGGTGTAGAGCAGCATTTCTCAGCTGGTAAGAGCGTATCTCCCTGGGAAGGCATGGCAAGGTGCCTGCGGCGTCTCTGTGCCCAGACGGCCAAGCACCTCCCGTGACGGCTGGTCCAGCCTGCCAGCTCCCTGCCACAGCAAGGTACATTTTCACCTGCGTCAGTGACCTAACTTGTTCCCCAAGAGGCAAACACCAAAGCTGGTGAATGGCTGGTGCTAGAAGGAGGGAGGAAAAAAAAGGACCTCCTCTGACTTTTCAGCTGGGCCCTCAACACTGGTGAGGGGGGTCAAGCCTGCAGGGGAGATTTAAGCAGCTGCTTTTGGTCCTCAGCACCCGGGATGCGACCATCCTGGGAGGGAGAGGGGGTGCCTGGGGCAGAGGTGCAGCACTGGTGCTTCACTGCCTATCCCTGGCCAGCAACAGGCAGGTAGGTTAGGAGGAAAACAGGCTCAGAGATACAAGTGGAAATGTAGTGGCTAAGAAACCACCTAAAAATGCCGCCAACCAGGGATCTGAAGAACTGTAGGCTTAGTTACACAGAAAAAGAGAAAACGGAGGCATTGATAGAGTTTTTCCTTGGGTTCAATAAAAAAATATTTGTGTAATCCTTATGATAATCAGAGGAAGAGGAGAGGGACTGGAAATTCAGTTATATGGAGAGGAATGCTGAATCTTATGATATTGCTTCTGGGTAAATTCTGGATGCCCAAAAAGAGAGTTCTTCCTTGGTTATCTGTGTATCCCACGTTTGCAGTGATTATGGGAAATATGTGATTTTCAAAAGCCTCCACTGATCTGGACTAGCATCTTCAGTGCCTCCTTGTTTTTCTCTTGGTTTCCCGCAAGTTAGTTCAGAGAAGCAGCACTGTCTGCTCAAGGAATGGGGTATCAAGTGTTAAGTCTGCAAGAAGCACATAAATAACAGGCAAGAAAAATATCATTGTCCAGAAGAGTACTTTAAGACAGCAATTTTACTGTTTTCTTGTATATTCACCTACAGATGCAGTCATCGTGTTTACTGGCTCAGGTTTCTGGAAAGAAAACACAAGCAGGACAAGACACCTTAATTTTCCAGTCAAAGGTACAACGTTAGAGTAACACTTTTTTTTTTTCTTGAAAAGGAACAACTCTCCTCTCGGGACCAATGAGACAGTAGCAAGGAATTAAAATCTATGGTCTTCTATTGACATTTCGATATAGAAATTACTGAAAATTATTAAGATGAATCTTGCAGTCATCTCTCTGAAATTAATTGACAGTGGGTGATCACACTTTCAATCTTTCCTCACACAGAAGTCTTTGCTAATGTTTTCAGAAAGATTTTTGTACTCCCACAACAGCACTGACTGGTTATTTTCACACAGTAGTTGTTTCATTTATATTTCAGCAAGAAACTTTGTTTTGTACTTTGAATGTTCTTTTTCTTCTCCTTTGTTTTCTATTCAGAGGTCTTTCCTCATTTTTAATACGTTTCCATAGGTTCACTTAAAAGGAATGATACACATGCTTCTGGGAACTTGCCTGCCAGAGGCAAAATTATTGTTGGTGAAAACTCAAGGTTTGGGCAGTCATTGCTCACGACAGCGAAGGGAATAGGATTTGCCAATATTAGAAGCTCAGGTATCCTGTACTGCCACAGCTCAGCTTTCTGGGGAATTACAGGATGGTAGGCACTCACCAGAGCAGAAGGGAGAAGAGCAAGGGAAGGAATGAAGGCTAATGCAGGTGGGTCCACGAATCTCCTGGTTCCAGTTCGGCGATGCAGACATGGATGTGTTTCCGCAACATCTACACAGCATAGCGAAGCCAAGAAACTTAACTCTCCCCTCCTTCCAATTCCAGCTGTGCATATCTGCCATATCCGTTGCACCAACATTAGCACATTTCACTCTTCAGTGAACTGAATCAATTCACTGAATGTAGCATAAAACTCAACTACGAAAGAAAAAAGCACATAACTGATCTAATGTTCAGTTACATTTTTCTGTAACTGCTTCTGCTGCAGCTCCCTCTTTGTCCTACCTTTAGATTCATTAGTCTCGGATTTACCTTACATGTAAACTTATCTGTTCATTTAGACCACCCGAAAGACTATAGATACCGCTGGTTACCCTAAATGGTACCAGTACCATGGTTTATTCTAAATTACCTTAGTTGTTTGGGTTTTTAACTCTCAAATTCTCACTTGGAAGATTTTTATTTTTTAGTATCTATGTCATTTCCCACAGTTAATTTCTCTATTTGTCTCCACACTTGAGAAATGCTTTCCTCTCACCTCTAACTCCCTGTATTTAATTTCCTTCTTAGACCTTAATCATAATCAAGAATATCTTGATTCTTCTCCCTTTTTGAGGTCAAAACAGGCTCACAGTACGTCTTAAAACATTTCCATTATTGTTTCCACTGAATGCAAGGGAAATATGTTGACTTCATTAAAAAAAGAATAAAATTAAACCAGAGATAATTTTCATAAATTAGATGTACAGATTTCACAGCTCAGAAACAAGGATGTCAAACGTGTCCAGCTTATACAGCCTCCTACACAGAAACCACAAGGTTTCAACGATAAGTCACTGAAACCACAGCATTCAGCTTTTTATCCAAGACTACCTTTACCAAACGGGTGCTGCTGCTTCAGTGCGCTGACTGATCACACAGTAGTTTTTCCAAAGTTCGCTTAAGGTGCTGACCTGTGAAAAAAAATGAAACTCATTATGCAAAGCAACTGTGCTATATAGCTTTTCAAATCTGTATGTGTGCGCATATAAAAGATATCTCTGTAGGCACAGGCATGCACATTCATATATGTGTGTGTAAAAAAAAAATTACCGAGAAAAGCTGTTTTTTCAAAGATACTACATTAAAGTTTTATCTGTTAAGGACAGTATGAGCTAGTCACCTCAGAGCATTCCCTAACCTAACAGCAGATTTAAGTGTAAAGTCATAACAAAGTGCATTATATTCACAGAGTAATTCATATATGAGAAACAGAATAGTTAGTATTCCTATTTAAGATAATTCTATACTGGCATAGTTAAATCCACATCAGAGATTTTATTGATATAACCGCCTGAAAAATAACAACAAATCCTGCCTGAGTGATACTATTATACCTGCAAGAGTCTTATATGTAGACCAGGCTGCAGAGTTAAGACTTCCCTAAATCCTCTTCCTTAACATGATTCTGCCAGAAATTGCATTTCAGGCACAGCTAAAGGGCCGAATGCTGTTTGCACTGGCACCAAACTGCTGTTCCTGGAATGATGATGCTGTGCTATACCCACTGGCCCCCTCAGCCTCGTGTGCTAAGGAGGTACTTGTTGCGTAGGCGATCCACAGTTTTGATCAGCAGTAAAGCCAGTAGAAGAGGAGTTTCTGACTTCTAGCAAGTCATTACTATTTGTAAATCTGTCAGTTGTGCTAAGGAGAAAGTAGAGTTGATAGTGAAATGATTCCAACCAAAACAAAGCAAAACAAACAACTCCCAAGGCCTTTGCAAGACGAGTTTTTAACCTGGATCGTTTTAATGACCCAAGCTACTGCAACAGAGGCTCCTCAGACTGCAATAAACTGTGACGCAGATACAGCAGAGTGGCAGTGACGTGAAGTAGAAAGTTCTTTAAATGGCTTTGCTGCTGAAGAAAGCACTTGTATTACTACATCCTGAGATATGCAGTGGTGGCTTCTGCCTCAGCCTTCCCTTTGGTTACGCAGCATGACACCAGAGCCTCTTCTCTGCTGCAGGAGCTGAAGTACAAGCAGCATCTGATGGCTGATCCTGTGGTTTGCAGCACACATAGTGGCGTCACACCGGAGAAGTTGAGGAGTTGGTCTCCAAGCAGGTACTTGGAGTCACTCCAAGGGGAGGCAGACCACATCCTCCAGTGCAATCTCACACTGCTCCTCTATCTTCACTATTTCTTGCTGTGCCACAGAGGTGCCCCAGAATGGTATGACATGACACTGTTCCTGGGCCTGGGACGACAAATAAAAGGGCAGAACAATATGAATGAGTTTATAGGACTTGAAACTGATGCTATAATTAAAAAAATAATTCTAATACAAACTGTGTATACACAGTAAGCATATATACATATATGAAGGAAGGTACAATCTGTAATATTTTGGTAGTACTCGAGAACCAGAAAGTGAAACTAGTTAGAAATAAAAGTGGTATTCAGTCATCTGCTTCTACCAACACATGCCAAAAGGTAAAGCATAATAAAAAGTGAAAAACTGCATTTTATTTTAAAGATAACTTTATGTAGAATGTATTTGTAAGGAAGGTAAAATCAGGGCAGATTTGCTGGAGAGGAGGGAAAAGGGGCCATAGCACCTCACTGGCTGCACTATTAGATAGACTTATATAGTCTAGAGCATATTTTGCTCTAGACTATGTAAGAGGGGAACAATTGTTCCCCTGCTGCGGAGATCCCACACCAGCACAGCAGCCTCACCAAACCCCGAGAATGACTTCCAAAAGAATCTGTAACATCAAACCTTTAATGTTGATATTGAAACACGAGCTGTAGCGTCACACTGATCACCATGCAAGGCACGTCAGGATATAGGAAGACCCAACTGCCAGTGGAATGGGTACGTATGTAGTGCATTCCCACAGGCTGCAGTAGACACTGCACCAGACTTGTCCATCTTGAGCCTATAACAGTTTGGGGGTTATTTGTTTTATGCTGTTGATATTGTAACACAGAAGTAACTCTCTTCTGACTTCTGTTCCTTCTGTTCATTAACATTAGTAAATGAACAAAGGCAGCATTTTGTATTGTGCTGTTCTGCTTCCTCCATTCACTGTCCAACATCTGCATCTCTCTCTTTTGATTCTTCTTTCTGAACATTTTGAATGAACATGACATACACTGTTGGGTTTCAGTACTACGGCATCACTGCTTTCCACACCATAGGCCATGCTGTCTCTTAGTGGAGACGTCAGGAAACATGTATTACATATAGAGAACACTTTTGCAGTAGAAGGACTGTGCACTGCTGGGCCATGTTTCATGAGGAGACCTGAAGATCTGCAGCGCAATGCCATCACGCAGCAGAGCTACAGGAGAAGTCACTGTTGCAACACAGAAGAGGAGCACTGACTTTTCTTGCTTATTGCCCCCACCTCTCCCCGCCTGTGGCTTTCAGCTGAACAACTACTTTCTGCCCTCAAATTGTTAAAGAAAACTGTGGTAGCTTGACTTCCTGTCAACTGCTGCCTCATCTTCTGAACGTGGCTGTCCTCTGGTAGTGGGGAAAGATTACTAGTAGTACTGTAAATAAGAATGCAGCTGCCCTATAAAAGCTGGAACACAGCTCAGGCACAGAAAAAGCTCTAAGCTCTTATCGTTACAGAGATTGAACTGATAAGGCCTTATGCAGGACTTTTTAGCTGAGATGTGAAAGGAACTATATGACGTGGATGCCTGCAATGGCAGAAGACCAGACTTGGTGACCCAGCGAGGCTTCTTCCATCCTACACGCAGAGAAAGGTGTGACCCAGGAGGTGGGAGGCTACTCCAACATTAAAGGAAAGACTTGAAAGGACGTGGTCACAAGAGGACAGTTCTTCTGAATATCTGGTTCTGTGCATAGTTGGTCTAGGCTTGTCTCAGGCTCTGGATGTTGACAAGAAATTTTCTCGAAACTGTTTGTTATTAGTAGTTGATAAGGCTAGAAAGACATCAATCAAACCCAATAACAAGCATTATTGGGTTGACCTAGGAGCAAGGTGCACCTGCTATTTAGCGTATAAACAATTGCTATTAGTAGTTGATAAGGCTAGAAAGACATCAATCAAACTACGTGCATAACAAGCATCATTGGGTTGACCTAGGAGCGAGGTGCACCTGCTATTTAGCGTATATACAATTGCTGTTAAATTGTTCTGCTTTATAGTCATAGTCACCCACTTCTCCTGAACCAGGGAGAACAAAGACAATAACGGTTGGTACAAAACAAATGAGGCAATACAGGAACATTTGCAAATGGCTTGGCATTTCTCAAGCATCTTCACCAGCTGAAGCTGTTTCTAAAGCTCAGATAAAACCATGAGCAGGGTTGTACCAGATTCAGAAAGATTTTGTCTGTTCTTGAAAGCAGGTTCTACTTTCCATCCACCAAGTCTCTTTCATTCTTACATTGCCTCTTTTTCTGTTACGCGACATTGCATCTCAGCCTTAATTGCAATTGAGAACCACAGATTATAATGCTAATGCCAGTGATGTTCACTGCTAGAAGTTTAAGATAATGATTTTTAAATCTGGTAACAGCTAGAGGCCGAACACCGGCATGCCCACAGTACCCAGGTACCACTCCAGTCCCTGTTAGGAACTGCAGACAGGGGGTTCTTTGGCACTCACAGAAGTTCTTTGAAGACAGAACAGTTCACTTTATAACCCAGCCAGTTGAGCACTTGTCATACTCTTCTCCTTGTTTTCCAGCAACTGGGAATTGTCTTAAATATTTTGCTTGAGGTAATTACCCTTACATGATATAAGAATAATCTTCTGTAATAAAAGCTTTTGCTTGGCATTCCCTTTGCTCTTCAGTTCATTCTTTCAGGACAGAAATGCACAATCTCCTGTAAGAGCTCCTCCAATTCCTTCATTTACTGCATGGGATCTTTTTATTAGCCAGTGTTAGACCTACTTCAGTATGGATTAGAAACTGGCTACAAGTTACCTCTGGAGGAACGTTATGGAGAATGTCAATGGGTTTATGTTGTCGTATGCAGTCTATTAATTTTTTAGTGTCTATGTCACCACATTCAAAGTTGCATTTACTCTGATTTTTATAGCAAATATAATTACAAGTTAGGAATAGATTTTTCCCCAGGTTTGACTTTCTCTTTTCAAAGCAAGGTTAGAAGACAGAAGAATTATACCAAAGCCTATAATAAGAAATAAAGATTGAAAGCGGGTGGAACTAACCTGCAAAGTTGTCAGAAATATTTTAAAGACTAGTTTTCCTAAATCTGTTATACAGGAGTCGTCTTCCTATTCTCCCATTTTCCAGCGTAACTCTGTCCCCTTGCTTTCCTGCAATCCCCCCCGAGTCACAGATAGTATACACATGAAATTTCATGTATGTAAGTTATAAAAATTCTTTGAAAGCAGCCCTGTACATTACAGGCTTTTTTGGCTGAGCCATAGCAATGACTAAGCTATGGGAAAAGCCTCCATTCAGCTACACTGTAAAGGAAAATGTGGGTGGGGGAACTGGGCTTTCAGGGTCGAAGTCATTCAGCACTTGGGTGGCACTGTCGCAAAGAGGAAAGAGGAGGACTCAGCCTCGCGGGTCTGGGATGGGAGGTTTTTCAGATTTCCACCCTGCAGCCGTCCCTCTGGGGCCGGGCAGGCGACGGTGCGAGAGAGAGTGTCATTATTTGACTCAGCATGTTCCTAAGCCACAAAAGAGAAGTGACGTATATAAAAAGCATGTTGCTTACTCTTATCTGATAAGAGGGATATCAAGGAGTTTTCTCCACTTCCTAGACATAAAGGAAGTTCTTCTTCGTCCTTACATTTAACTTTCTCTGCCAGCATGCCTTTCTTCAAGCAATTATTGGGACCTTATAGCCTCTAACACAAAACAGAAGACTATACAGTTTTAGAGACATGATATGCAACCACCCGCTACCACATTGCCAAATACCTACTGTTCAGCTTCCCATTCTAATTACTCCACCAACTTTAAAACTGATTTCTGATATGATAGATTTAATTTAGGTGTATCTCAGATAGAGCCATCTCACCTCCCATGAATTTGGTGGAGGTTTGCCTCCACCAAATCCATGAATTATCCTGCTGGACCAGGAAATGAATAAAGTCTGCCATATTTCTCAGATGCTTCTGGTAGAAAATGACAATGCTTCACTTACTACTTAACGCCCAAACGGTCTCTGGTATTATTGTACAGCCATTCTTTCACACAGTAGGTTTTACTGTAAAATATGCAGTGGTCTTCACCACAATCAACCTTTTTATCTCCTCTAATATCAGAAACTGCCCTTTGCAGTGCAGTGCTGTACAAGGTGGTTTGTTTTGTTAGGACCACAAACAGCACACACAACCTGCCAGCCATTAGTAGGGCTCTCCCACTTGGACTCAGTTTGCAAGACCATTAAATGTGAAGGGATACCACAGCCTAACATAACAGCTTTGTTTAAATATGAAGGCTTGTGATGACTCAAACTCCTCAAAACAGCGCTCATCAGGCTTGAGCTTGGTTCAGTGGATTTAAAGCTGCCTTTGTCTGCCATTGTATTTCTTTCTTTCCTAAAGCAACAGGATCTCAGGACTGTCCAGGCTAGTAACATGCTGAGCCTTACGATTATCTCACTCTTTTGTTATTCAGATTTTATCTCCAGAAGCAGCACTGTTTTAAGACCTGGTCACTGCATGAGATCCATAACTATTACAAGTTTATGAAAAAACAAAAGATGAAAATGAAAATGGTTGTTAGCCACACAGGTATGATTCTACTACGGAGCTGTAGGGTCTCGTTATGTGTGGCCGTATAGACCAGAACCAGTATCTGGAAATGACTCCCAGAGACACAGCTATATCCAGAATGCTGTTACGCATACTCTTGTCTAGCAAATCACCAAGGACAAAGAAAAATACAATGTTAGTCTATAATAGGTGAAACATTTCTAGTTGGTATGATAAAATGTTAAAGCCACTGTACAATGTGGCTGTACGATGACAGGAGCAATGCTCTCTATGTTGTCCCTTCAAGCCCTGCGTTTCTGAAAATACATGGACAGTCATATTGTGTATTAACTGAAGTTCTTGAGTGGTCCTGAAGTTGTCTGGTCAATGTAAACAATCTGCAGTGATATCTTTGCATGAGTAACTGCCAACCACCTAATGAGGACGGAGCTAATAGAGTCGCACTCCACATCCAAGTGGAAAACTTACAACCTATCAACCAAATAAAGATGTGTAAAATAAAGGCTGACAGGGCTAGCATGATCACCTACAGTAGCTGGGCTCAAAGGAGCTTTTCAGAAGAATTCACAGTTGAAATACTGACAATAAAAAGCAGAAGCAGACATTATTACCAGCCTGCTCCTTGACTATCAACACTTCCAACAGCATAGTCAAAAACTGGATTGAGAATACAATGCACGTTCATCCAAGTTACTAGTCAATAACCTACAGAGAACATGAAGGTTCAGTTATGCTAAAGAGGAGCAGAGCTGAGTACCCTCTTCATGTAAAGAATACCACTATCAGAAATAACCTCTCCATCCTCTCACAGAGGTGTTGAAGAACAGAAAAAAAAAAAATTTGCAAAGCTTCACATGAATGGGATGGGGGGAGAGGGGGATAAAAGTAAGTATTGGTCACCACATGGTTTCTCAAACAAAAAATGCTGCTGATTTCCATTAATGAACCTTAGCTATAAATTAACACAACTTCCAAATAAAACCTTACTGAGATACCCCCTACTTCACAGTCCAGCTGTGCTGCTAATGTAAAATTTCAAGACACGTCCATCAAAAGAAATAAAAAAGATCACACTATCCTTTCTTCAAGAAGTTAAATTTTAGACTATGTGGTAGAAGAAAGTATTATTTTTCTTACTTATTTCAGTTCTCATTATTCAGGATTTCTGTTCTATCGGGTGTGGTTAGCTATTCCTTTCACCAGGAGAGATTTTGTGTGTGCATACATGAGAGCATGAGTGCGTTACGTGTATCTACACAGACACCTGCAAACTCTATTCCTTTAAGCTATCCATTTTCTGAAAGATTAAAAATGGCTTAAGCACATAAACAGCATACAGTAAATAATCATTTGTATACAGAAAACAAACACACTTGAGTATGCCAGAAATAACTCTCATCAGCTTAAATGCTCATTTTGAAATGAATGACGAGAAATAAGTGATCCAACTTGACTGCCCAGATGCACCCACCAGACAGAAACATACAGGTGCCTTTTATACGATGTCAGCATATTACACAGCATCCTAGACACCAAACTGAAGTCCAAACACTGTGTAGATTTTGTAAAGCATCTCCAAAGCCATCTGAAATCTTCAGACTTCCAGAGGCAAAGATTTAATTTGAAAGACACTTGAGCATCTTTTTACTCACCACAGTGAAGGTGTCCAAGTGACTTTAACTGCCCTCTACTAATTCCACACAGGAACCTTCTAATGGTAATACCACAGTGCTGATAAACACTTATTAATGGTAATACACAAGGGCCAAACCATTTATTAATGATAATACATACGAGCCATTTAAAGTCGGTTTTTCCTCCTTGTGATGAAATATTAGGAACAGTGATCTTAAAATCAACTGATTCCTAGAGCTGGCAGTCCAGTAAGTCCCTAGTGCCTGCAGAGAGCCTTACTGAGAACAGTGCAGCTCAGTGAGAGTGACAGAAACTGGGCCTGGGCTGAAGGCAACCAATATAAAAAAAGGAGTACACTCAAGAAGAATACCTTTAAATACCTTTAACTTCAGTGGCAGTCGTTTAGAAAGAAAGCAACCGTGGAAGTCCCCGTAAGAGAACATTCCTTACCAGCATTTGCTGGAAAAAAGTCCCTTTGCTAATGCACATCTTTTAAATATTAAATAAATTTCCTCAAAAGCAGCATATATACTTAATTACAACAGGCATCAGTTTTGAAGGAAATGACGAGAGTCTGCCCTATGTCTTAATTCAGCTCATTCTGCTGGTTTTATTCTGGCTTCACATTTTTTAAAGTACGCACTTTTGTTTGGATTTCACACAAAACAAATGCACTTCTACATTCTCAAGAGAATTCTCAGGTCTCAGTATCACATCTCCTTTGAAGGGGTTGCATTGAATTGCAAAACTAACCTCAAGCCTAGCTGCTGCAGAATGTAATTGAATGTGTTGAGCTGCCACAAGCATTGGACCACTGCTGCAAAGTGGTAGGATTTAGTCCCTGATCTTCCAGTATCGCTCCCATCTGGAGAACGGGCATGGTACGGGTCTCCACCTCTCCCAGGGCAACGCATCTCCCTGCAACTTTCACCCCCAGTGGACATACTCTCTATGATGCTGTTAAAATATCTGGTACTGGTTCCAAGTAAATATAAAGCAAACTTCAGCTGGCTTAAATGCTAAGATGAGCTTTTACTCACAGCTGCTGCAGAAACCAAGCCAAGAATGTAAAGGTGGCAGTTCACAGAGTCAGAGGGAACTAGCTAACAAACATTCCTTGGAGCCATTAAGTAAGTAGGACAAATACATTTAAATTCTGAAAAGAAGTCCTGTCATATTTCTCCGGCACGGTACAGAGGAGCTTCAGATGGATTGGAGAGATTCATTGCTGTAAGAAACAGGAAAAAAATGCAGAATCTTTGTTTACCTAGGTCTGTGGTTTCTAAGTACCTACTTTTTACTATGTTCACTTGTTGACTCAAAGTGAAAATGGGAATTCACCCTTTTCTCTTTTTTTCCTGTCCAATGTGCAGATGGGGCACATTTTCGCTCACTCCATCAATCCCTGCCCCCTACGCACAAACTCACATTCATGCACCTAGCCAGTGGAAAAGAAAAAAGGGTTACTCATTAATCCATTCTACAAAGCTTTCCAAACTGAAATGGGTGGGTTTTACATCTCCAGCAAGGAGCAATATATAGGTAGGTACACAGCATACCTGAGCACAACTCAAACTGAAGTATTCATCTTGAATAGCACAACTTTGCTCCTGGCACATTTTAAAACAAAACTCATCAGTATGGAGAGGATGATTATTTTCTGTATGCTTTTCCTCTGCTCCAGTATGGCACTGACTGCAGCTCCACACAAAATAGCAAAATACAAACAGCTTTTCAAGACAATTGAACGGTTAGAAACCACAGTGAAAGATAAGGTAAGCAAAGTATTTGTCATAATATTGAAATTATTTTCAAGCATTATGTATTGCTTAGAATGTATCTTGTGAGGGACACCACTTTCAAACGTTAAACTTTTCTAACTTAGATTTGTTTTATTGTAGGATGTTGAATTGCTGCATACACCAGAAAACCCTGCGGTGAGACTGCTTTAACATTTCTTTCTAATTGTATCAATTTGATTTTGTACTGGTTTATTCCATTCACAAATGGCAGATGCCACCTTCTTCACATCTCTGACCTAGTACTCTTAATGCAAGCTAGACTGAATGAGAAAATACTTTCATAGAAGTTCCTTATTTCTGGGTGTTTATATTATGTAATCTTAATTACTATTTCGCTATCGTGTGTGTATTCTAACACACCTACAGATTCAAATTTGTATGTATTCCGTTTACTCAAGAGATGGTGCTAAGAGTGAGGATTCATACAAGATCCAGATGAGCAGCAGTGCTCTTGGGGATGCAGGTTTGGGGAGTGGAAGTGCCTCCAGCTGCCATGAGCTCCAGCTGCACTGGGAGCATTGCTGAGCCGAACCCAAAGGGACCCCCCTTTCCCTCCCACTGATGCTGAATGCCAAGAATGGCACTGTAAGGCCGTATTTACATAGCGCTTCCTCTCATATGCAGTCACACTGGTTTCTCCGAGACTATCCATGTGCAAGGTTGTGTTATCAACGGGAAGATAAAACTGCATTCTGCAAGTATTCTCTTTGGATTGTAACTAGTTAAAATTACAAGAACAGGTCCCTGTGAATCCCTTTTTAATACAGATATTTATTTATACATTATTTAATGCTGATATTTTGCGTGTTGCAAGGTCAGGAACTTCTTATATATAGTAAATTACACCAGAGTCACAGAAAGTGTGTGCATACTCAAAAGTGGCAGGATGCAGGATTTACTGTGAAATTAAATGCTAATAATAGTAACAACATGTCTTAAAAGCTTAGAAGGCAAATGCGCTCTGCTTTCTTTTGATAATCCCCGACATGCAACAAAGGTCTAGAGCTAGCCGTGGCTACTCCAGTGTTATACTTCTCCTGTTACCAGTCTTAAATTTACCTGTAATTTTCATTTGTGAGCCCTCACAACTATTTCAGAAGGCAAACAATTTTGATTGACATACAAAAATGATCATTATGCATAGTTTTTTGAAAAACACCCAGAGTATAAAGCTATTTACTCAGGACAGTAAACTCTTGCAAAATGACAAGAAGAAAAGAAAAAAACTCACCTCGTTTCACACAGGTTTTGTTAGCCTCCTCCTAGGCTTTACAGTTGGGTGCATTTTTTACTTGCCAAAAACATACAGAAGCATGACCAAAACAGATACATTCCTTCTCATTGCTAGAAACAACTGCAGTGCAAAAACCTAATGCACCCTAACTAATTGCTAGGGTTTTTTCATTAACACTTTTTTTTCTAACTTGTGGTGTCAAAATGAAAAGGAGGAGATGATTAGCTGTCATCTTACGGCACTGTTTGCCACTACCTCCGAAACAAAGCAAATACAACTAGGGACTAATCGCTTTATCAGTTGGTTTTTTTTTTTTTCTCTCAAAAAACATGGTCACCTCAGGAAGGAAGACAACAGTTCATTTGCAGCTTAGGGCTTTACAGTCTGACTCTGGGAGGTCCCAAGTACCTCCGCTGAAAACTAGAGGAGACAGAGAATTCACATATTTAGAAGGTACTAAGTTGACACAGGTTCAACCTCTGATGAAAAACTTAAAAAAAAAAAAGTATGTGTGCTAATAGTAATTATCACCAGCAACCACATTAACAAACTTTTCATCCTGCAAGGTGAAAGTTACATTTACTGAATTGTCCAAATACTAAGATAGGAATTACAGTGTGCCAAAGCTGCACTCAGGGTGATTAGGTGCAATCACACCCTAATGAAACTGAATTTAATAAAAAGTCTTTCATATAACTGTATTTCAAATATCAAAATATTGCTTCTATGTTAATCTGCTTATGCCAGATTTACATTTGGCCTTAAATATTCAGGAAGATGACTACCTTTTATAACATTCAAAATTCAGTGGTTTATCACTATTTGTTTTGACTTCCTTGAGGTTCCTGTGAGTGGACTGAGTGTTAGCCCCAATTCAGTCCCACGCAACTTCCTTTTACACTCAACAATGAAATATCTTTTTTCTTTAAAGCAAAAGGAGGTGAGAAGTTTAAAAGCTCAGAGGACATCAACTCAAGGGAGAACATGCTGAGGCTGAAAAAGTAGTCTTAAGGCTGAAGTGATTCAAGACTGGAGGGAAAATAAGATCTATTGCTGGTGATTGACATTGCAGCTGAAGCCAGTGACACAATGCTGATTTACACTGGATCAGCATCTAACCCCGCGGATTGCTAATTCAGGAAGTGAAGGCCTCTCAGGCTAATCTGTAAAGTTTGTTTGAGTTAGATGCAGAGTACTGCTGCAAATCGCCTCTGATGTGAATATTTCACGTTTGCCTAGCCCCCCTCAGACATTACCAGTGGTCTATGCTTTTTAATGCCTCTTCATCAAAGTGCTTAACCCATCACATCATACTAAAACCCACAATCCTTGTGGTCCTCTGATTGTTGGCCTGCCTACAGCTAACTCAGCAAAAAAAAAAAAAAAAGGCAGCATATATGAGAAATGCTGGTTTCTCAGCTCATCACGGATGAGGCAGAAAATGTTTTCAGTTTCAGCTGGAAAATTGATCTCTTTAAAAACGAATGTTTTTTTTCCAGTAAGCAAGACTAGTTACGGTAAGAAGCTTGAAACAAACGTGTGGTTTTTAAGGAAAATAAAATGTTATGTCTAACCAATATAAAATACTGCTATTAAAATTTGCTATAAGCAACATACATGAAGGATGCCTTGTCCTTGCCAAAGCAGCAAACTGCAGTGGCATCTAATAAACCGGATGAGATTCAGCTTCAGTAGCAGTTGGTATGCAAAACAGGGATGATGGCTTTGGAGCCTTTCTAGTATGCATAATCAGCAGTTCTAAATGTTTCCTTCTTTGGAAAACAGAAACCAAGTTAGAAATTGGCTTCAGTAAACACTGCTTTTCTTTCTCTGTTGACTATAGGTTACTTTAGGTGATATTTTCCAGTTGTGCGCCCAGCGAAGGAAAACAGCCACTGTGCAGGAAAGGAGATTCTGGAGAGCTTGTAGTCTTTCTGTTAGCGTCAGTAAAATTAATATGCAGCCGCACCATGAAAGGAGAACGGCAGGTTGCTTCAATTCCAGATAAGGAGCAGCAACAGAAAGTTTGTATCATCAGAATAGGTGGCTTCTTTTTCAAGTTAGATACAGATGGTGCTTACTTTCCTCGACTTAGGTTTAACGTGCACCTGAATTTAAAGCAACATAGTAAGACAATTCAAGCCAGGAGCCTGGCTCCTTATTCTGCCCCTCATCCTCAATCCCTCCTTTCCCTTAGTAAGGTAACTAACTTACTTCATCACCTTCGTTTCCCAGGCTATCAAGTGAGAACATTTCAACAGTATTTGAAAATATGCAATTCTACATAAATTCTAAATATAATTATTAAGTGGGTAATATTAGAAATGGCACAAAAATTAGGAAGAAAAAAGTATATTCCCACATGTCGCACTGAGGAACAGTCCAGAGTGATATTTATAATTTTTTAAAAAGAAAATACTCATGCCCGTGCCTGTGAAAACTTACTACATGTAATACGGTCTACTCTTCAGTAGCATTTTCTTTCAATTGCTGTCATGATTAATATCCAAGCGGACATTTTAGGCATTTAACTTTATGAGGAAATACTTAAGTAATTATCAAAGAACAGGCAGAGTAAAGGTTAAAGATCTCTTGCGTACCTAAAACTAACTTAAAAAAAAAAAAAAAAAGAGTACAGTTGAATCTTCTCAATTAATATCCTGGATACTTACTTTTGCACATGGACCACAACCTAACACATGCAGGAAAAAATGCTGCAACATTCATTTTAGAACTGTTCCTTCTTTTCCTGCCCTAGGATGGATGCCTGCTCACAGCTGTGACCTGCTTCCAGAAGGGCACACTGAAACTGCAACCAAAAAACAGCCAAGTAAATTCTACATTCACCCAAACCATTAAAGTCTTGAAAAGATTCACCATCAGCAACCCTGGAAAGGTAGGATTTCCTCACGATGCCCATAATTGTGATCATTGCTCCTTATTTTCTATAGCAGACACCACCTGCAATGGTGGAATTGTAGAAAGAAAACTTGTTAGAAAAAACTATTTCCCTTTTGTTACTTTGGAAATTTAAAAAGTCCGATTTTCCGCACTTCTGGGAGAGGCGTTCACTCTGATCCCATCAGTCAGTTGCATCTATGTACTTGGCAACCACGCGATGTGCCGAACAAAAGGACAGGGATTACTGCAAAACATGTGAACGAAAGGTGTCATTACTATATTCTTTCCCTTTCTGAAATAGCCTGTGTCTCAGCTTTTCCATTTGTAACAGGCTTTGACTACAACCCGCTTGATTTTTCAGTAAGAAAGCTTGAAGTATTATTTATGATTCTGATGCACAGTTTAGAAGTGGCATGATTTTCTTTATCTTCCAGCAGTGTGAGTCTTCATGTGAATCTTATGAGAAAAAAACCCCCAAAGAGTTTTTGAAGAGCTTTGCAAAACTAATCAAACAGGTAACCAGAGTTGATTCCTCCTGGGTGCTTTTTGACATTTTGCAAACAATTACAAATATCCTTATTTTATACTATTGCTAACAATATGTTGTTTTTACAGTTATTCAAGGACTAATACAGGACACACCAGAGCTGAAGGCTACTGCAAATCTACTATTTAAAGCAGACACTATGTTATTTAAGACAACATGAAAAATGTAAATATTTTCCATTGCTACTATGCTGTGCTGTGTGTGTGTGGTAAGTGAAAGCTTCTCCCAAAATATTAAGGAGTCTTATTTGGATAACTATTCATAAGACGGATGCTGTTTTGAAGGTGATCCTAGCCTCACCTTACAGTGAAAATTAAATTGTAATTTCACAAAAATAGGTTCTGTTAAGGGACTTAACTATCACCTTCTGCTGAAGTAGAAATACATGAGATGGCTACTCCTGTATTTTTGCTTTGGTCTTAAATTAATCTCATACAGACAGATGCTTTGAAGCCTCAAAAGGAGGCTTGGACTGATTTCCTTATCTACAATAATACCACACACACAATTTTATTTGTAAGTTCTTCAACTGTATCTTAGCTAACTATGGAAAAATATCTAACTGTCTTATAAATACTGGCAAAACATTTACAAATCATACTGCATGGCATGGGTCTGACCTGTGTCCACCTTGAAGTTAATGGCGCATTCGCCATGGGTTTCAATAGGGAGAGGAGTAACCCACATGCTCTAAGTGGAGATAGAGGATTCTGTGGAGAAAACCATGTTTCAGAAGATGGAATTCCACCTAGACTCCCTCAGCTTAACGTGATAAAATACAGCAGAGGCATGACTGGCTGGTACGACCAGCCACTGCAAAAGGTCCAACAAATACAGTAACTGATGATTATTCAGAGTGAAGCAGCTCAAATGCATATTGCTCTTTCTCAGAAGACAATATTTTACACTCATATTGGTGTACCATTAACACTATTCCTTCTCTCTACTCTTTATTAATTTTAACGGTTTAAGTTTTAATTGCAATTTTTTCTTTAAAAATTGTCAAGTTTTTTGTTATGTGGAAACCTGCCTGTACAGCTTCTGAATCCTGACCATTTCTGTGGAACTATGGCCAGAGATACCATTGAAACTTTTTAAAATAAAAGTGAGTATCATAGCACTTAAAACTAGTTTTTAGCAGCTTAACTATATACCACCATATTCTGCTTGCAATGATTCTGTACCTCTAGACTCTTCCATCTGAAAAGTAACTGTTAATTTACCCCCAAATAGATATTAGCCCCAGAGGAGGAAACTTATCTTGGAAGAGAGTGTAAAGCCTTCCAGTAAAAATTAACCTTTCATCTAATTTTCTCTCTACTTAGTAGAAATGTGGTATAGAGAGGAAACTGGAAAACTAGATCTAGTGTTACAATGGAAAATGACAAGCTTAGTTACCTCCAAAAATAATGAGGTAGTGTTAAAAATATTTCCATTCCTACCAATATCAGCCTAAAGGAAAACTAATACAAAAAACTTTTTTCCCTCCACATTTTCACTGTCCTGAAATGTGAACCTCCTCAAAAACCTATGTCAGAGGAGGAAGGAAGATCCTCAAGGCAACAGTGAACCGAGTTTCCACAGTGAACTCTCCTTGTTTCTGGCGATGACCATTCTGATTTAGATTATCTTTTTTTCTTGTTTCGTTTCAAAAACTGCTTTTCCTCTGAGCAATGTTCTATCTCATACCTCCATGTTTCCACATTACTGCATGAGAATTAACATTTTAAACATGAACTACCACTCATATGTAAGTAATGAAGCTACTAAGTTTAAAATGGTGTTCTGCACCTTTTATCCCCATTTCTCTGACTTTGCTACCCATGAAGTCCCTTAATCACCAATTGGTAAGCAATATGCAAAGCTGCTGCTGTAACTGCAATGGATTTTAAAGAGAGTGTCAGGGTAAAACTTAATTTCAGATCTGCATAAAAACAACTAGGAAAATATTAAAGCAAGTCCTGCAATCGCAGAGTACCTGCTGCTGTTTCCACAATGTTACACTTGAATTTTTACGGAGTCGTCTAATTGAATGCCTTTATCAAGAATGAAGTGCTTTTTTTGGTGAGTCCTAGAAGGTCAACCAATAAAACAGCACTTTTCATTCACTTCCATGGAATATTTCCATGTGGAGAGTTTTGGGGAAAGAGCTTTATTTTTGTACAAAGAATATAGTATGTATTGATTTGTAAATGTCTTTTCCAGTAATTTGCTAAGTGCGTTCAAATCAGCATTCTAAAAGAGCCTGTTAAAATTCTTGTTGTGCAGATGGAATGTGATTAGCATGCCCTAACAAAGAGAACATTGTACATTAGATATTTATTAGAAATCATTATAAAGCATTGAGAAGTAACTTTTGTACCTGGGATGGATATTTTATGACAGAAAAGCAATTTCTTACCAGAATGTCATAAGCTAACTAGTTCCTCCTGCCTACACTGGAACAATTTCTGGGTTTTGTACACGAGGCAGCATGTAATGCAGTAAGTAATGTAGCTATTTCTGTTTAGTGACTTGCTCCACTGTTTTTAAACCATGGATCTTATCACACCAAGCATAGTGCTAAAGGGTTTTTTGTTGTTTTAAACGTAATATATTCATTTGTTAATTGAGGCTATTTCTTGTACCTGAAGAACAACTTAATTCAAAATGCTCATTCATAGGATTCAAAAACTAGTGAGAAACTGTAACAAATGTAACTTAGAAGGTTAATTGTTCTGAGATCTTGCAGAAAACTGTATTTATTGGACAATCCAGTCCAGATGTGTATGGGGAATATTAATCACAAAATTACCACAGCTGATTTTCGTTAACACCACACTTCAGGGCAGTGTCAGCACAATCACTGTGGGCAACTTTGTACGCTTCAAATACACTCTGACTTACATGACGCTGAGGCCTCGTGCTCACTCTTTGATTTGTCAGAGTTATGAAAGGTTGAGTGTATTATTCAGGGTGTGTTATTTGAATCCCGAATGAAGAACAGGAAACCAGTGAATGACAGATCAGTCTTCGAGAAGACATCATCTTGTTCTTCGACACTGTTCTCAGGAGAAAAAATGAAGACGCCCCAGGAGGAACCTGTGACCCTAGGAAGGACTTAGTTATCACAATTCCGGATGTGTACACAATCGTGACTTATTTTTACTTGTAAGATGAACTCTCTTTGTACTAACTGCACTCTCTGCAGAAACAATGTATGTTTCATTAACTGAGCACACAGAGTAAGCCATAAAAGCTCCTTACCTCCCAGGGAGGTTTTACAATATATTTATGATTTTAGTCATAAGTGCCCTTTGCAGGCACTTCAAGATGTGTTTTAGCATGGTATATACAATTCTGTATAGTATTTACTTTTCCTGAGAAGATTCTTTATTTTTATACCAATTGACTCATCTAATTTAATTATTTATTGCATTTCTGTGAATGGAATGTTCATACTAAGGACTATGTGGTCTGATTTATTTATACGCCTGTGATATTAAATAATTTTAGCTACTACGATTTTCTCTTGTTCTTTTCTTTAAAAACTTCTGACCCTTCCTACCCTGATAGTGGCCCATAAGACCCCTCAGTGAACTTTATTAGCCTACACTGTCATAGATTTTGCCAGATCAGATCAGGGACATGGTATACGAAATTTATCTTCCCCCTGTTCTCATATAACCGTTAAGAAGGGGTCGTTAATTTTTTATTGTTCGCATCTCATTTGAAAATCTTTTTTAAAAATTGGCTTTTCAGGCTTAATAAATTCCTTTGACAAACTCACAGCAGGTTCAATCACGTCACCTAGATTTCTTTAGACTGACATGAACAAAAATCAGGTAACTACGTTTTGAGTCTACACAGAATAAATTCAAACACCTGAAAGCGTATCTCTAGAAGTAACAATTATCCAGTCTGTTTTTCACTGTTCTCTTTCCTCATCTTACTTTTCTCTTGCTTTGAAATGTCAATCCTTTTTCCCATCCCAATTTGATGGGATGTGTTGAAGTTCTCAAAAAATGAGTATTTTTAGCTATTATACTTTACAAGGGTAGCTATATTTTATCTTTTATAAAAATGCCTGTTCCCTAAAATGTAACAAAAATGCACTTTGTTCCAACAAACAAACACAAAGCTCTAACAAAACCAGACTAAACAGTTGAACAGCTATTCCTTCCCTTTTCATCTGTTCAGAAAACACTGACTCAAATAGTATCTCTTTCCATTATGTTTCCTGTCATCACACATCTGCATTTGTTGGGTCTGATTTTCTTAAAAAAAAAAAAAGAAGAGAAAAGAAAAAAACCTTCAGAAATAAATAAAAACAAATAGGAGGTGTCATAAAACATTGGAGACTTCAGGCATAAACTGCTCCTACATCCAGGAGAGAGGCTGATGTGCAGGACAATGCCACTATTATCTCTCTCCTAGAAGACAAGCAGTCCTGCTCTGCCCAGTAGGTATTTTCCTCTCAAAAAAAGAGCCAGCAGACTGACTCCCAACGAGCTGGATGTGCCAGCTGCCTCCTGTTGGCTCCCAAATAGTTTAGTGGTGGCGGACACCTGAACGTGCAGCCTAGATCACCCTGTAGAAATTTTTGGAGGAAAGAGCAGAAGGACAGGGTCTAATCCAAGCAATCCCTCCTATCTTTGCACACAAGAAACCACTGGGAGTCAGGTATGCTGGGATTCACGCAGAGTTAACTATTAGGCAAATCTGAGCCATCTGTCCACTCCATGAAGAAAAGCAGACATTCAGAAACAAGTCATCCCACTCCAAACTAGGTATAGGTGACTGGAAAAAAAAATACAGGGAATAGTTCTCACTCAGGTAACTATATATTTCATACCTATTATTAGATATGATGAATCTCACTCAAACTACCTAGGATTCAGATGCAAGCCAAAATGTTCACAATACTTTCTGTGGCTGATGCAGTGTCTCCAGGTGCGTATTTGCTAAATACACTATAGCCTCTCTTTCCTGGTAGAACATATTTAATTTTGCACATATACGCTGCTTTTATTTCTTACTTGCATCTCTCAGTATTTCCACCTACAGGTACAATCACAATAGAAAGTACAGGAAAGAAAATATTTGGAGTAGGCATTTCTTTGCTTTTCAAGTCTAAGGAAACTCAAAAATAAATACAGATTAAATATATAAGTATGACTTCAGAAATATTATTAGTGGCTGATCTAACAGTGTCTCTGCTGTGGGCAACTGATAGTGCGTACGTATCTTGACACTGCACTGTGGGAAGCAAATAGACCCTGAAGCCCTGTGGCCAGGCTACTTTGTCTTCCTAAGTACATGGTCCATTGCCCAGACATATTCTCGTAACTCCAATTATAAAGCTACAGACCTCATAGAACCTGAAACAGGTTGCACAGAAGCTTTAACAGAAGGCTTTAGGCTTCTGGTACATTCAGAAGTATTTGCTGGAGCACAGAGGATACGTTGTGCATCTAATGGATATGTGCTGGTGCAACAGAGAACAATAGAGCCTCCCAAACCAGACAATTGTGCTAACGCTAGAATAACTCAACTATTTAACTCTGCTGAGAAGTCTAGGCACAATTTTGCCCAAACTGACCTAGATATCTGTGCACTGACACTGCTGTGTAGATGTAAAAGAACTCCCTTTCAGAGCTGTTCCATATCTCAAATATGTTGGTTTGTACTGCATAGAAATGCCATGCTCTTTCTCTCAATAAGGTTTTTTTTACACCCCCTGCATGTTGTCCCAACAGCTGTGGGGGTGGGGAACAAAACAAAACTGTCCTACAGTTTTCTTGCTTTGCACTTGTGCTGATGATCCATGTTGTAAAAGGAGCAAAGGTGAAAGAGAACATCTCCTATTCAAACATCCTTTGTCCAAGCTAATGATCTGAATTGCTGTACTGCCACCTGTTGATAATTGTATAGAAATTCAAAACAGTTCCAGATAAAAAATAGGTAAGCTGAATCATTCTCATGACATTATGCTTTGAGATACACTACAGAGATAATAATGAAGTTCTTTACTTCCCATTTAGTTTTCCTTTTTCCTGCTTACACAGCTGAAGACCTCCCAATATTCTTTTCTTGTCCAACTGTGTTACCGCTGTAACATTACGAAGTGTATGTTTAAAAAGCCCGGAATGAAGGCACCTGAAAAACTACTCAAAGAAGTTTCTATTTTCTAGGCTTCAGAGATGTCAAGAGCCCAAAAGATGGGGCATTCATACAGAATAATTTATTTCTGATGGAAGCTTTGTTTCTCTGTTCTCCTATCTCACTTTTCTACCTATCACAGGACTCCATCACTTCAGCATCTTTCTTGCATACTTTTTCCACCACTCTTGAACAGACCGAAGTATCAGCAACAACTTACAGAGGATGAAGGGTTTACGTGGTAACTAAAACTTCTGAAGGAATTAGAGAGGATGAAGATTGAAAGTATGGCAAGATGGAGTCACTCAAAAAATTTAAAGTTAGTTTAAAATTAAGGTAAGACAAATCACCTCAAATCATGAATAATATGCACAGGTCAAAGCATACTACCTATACACAGATGTTCTGAGGCTAAGTTAAGGTCTCTCTATTTCCTTTTGGACAAGAGCATCTTCACTGGGTTTAATACAGTTTAGCTCGTGTACATTGATTTCACATCATTAGATGGCTTATTTTTCCAAAGAATCACCTTCAAAATACAACTGAATCAAACCTGGCTCACAGGTCATGCCACTTGGTGTTTATCCTGACGCTGGCTTGTAGCCCCAAGAAGAAGTTTGCAGTGAAGCTGACAAGGATAGCAGCTACTTGCAGCATCGTCCTTGGGCAGTAATGCTCCCAGGTGTAACAAAATACCCAAGACAATAATCTTTAATGAAAACCTCCAAAACTTCTGGAGCAACACTGATTATGACAAAGATTTATATGCTGTGGCAAGAGAATACAGATGGAGTCCTCAAAACTCATTGCTGGTACCAACTTGCCAACAGGTAACCATTTATCTGTACATAGTCAACTGAGATCATCCAGAACACCTCTCTGTATCATCCGTCTGTTGAACTTAAGACAATCCTCCTAAATTAGGGACTTGACAAGGTATGCAGTGAATACACTTCCTGTTCTTATTGCTGTCTTTAGAAAGGAATAAGATTCCTACTTCCGAATGTACATAAACACCAAATATTCACCATACCCTGCCTTTAGGCACTTTGCCATCTTTACGTCCAGCAACCTTCCCTGTGCTTGCTTGCTCAAATAC
The DNA here is from genome assembly GCF_000699105.1 of Pygoscelis adeliae. NCBI lineage: Eukaryota > Metazoa > Chordata > Aves > Sphenisciformes > Spheniscidae > Pygoscelis > Pygoscelis adeliae. The sequence continues at coordinate 3,458,311 of NW_008824233.1, read as the reverse complement.
AGTAGCATAGTGATGTCTTCTGTTCTCCGTTCGTAATTCCTAACATTTAACCTGCTTTTCTGACCGCTCCCGAGCCACGAGTTGACAATTTTGTGCAAGTATCAGGTTACCCAAAAGTCTCATTCATGTGTGGTTATGTCCAGCTTGGAGCCCACTGTTTTACATGTAAAGTTAGGATTTCCCCTGCACAGACACATAGACATGACTACCTCTATCAACACTGAATTTCACCATTCTTTTGCCCAGTCTTGCAAGGTTTTTCCAGAACTTCTTATGCTCTGCCCTTGTCCTCACTGCCCTACCATGAGCATTCTCAAGGTAATCTCTATTAAACGAATTGCATTACAATCGGTTCCGTCTTCTGTTTGTTATCTTTCAACCAATTAGTTTCCCATGCAGTGACCCTCCTTTTAAGTCTACTGATGCCTAGGGTTATTATCCTTCAGGGAGGGACTTTGTCAGTTTTTGAAATCCACGTGACTATGGAAGCCAGATCACCTTCATTCATACGACTGTTAATCCTTTCAAAGATTTCCAATATACTTTGTAAGGCAGGATTTTTCTTTCCAAAAGCCACAGTGACTCTTCTTAAGCAGATTACATTTACTCAGGTACCCACTAATTCATTTTTTCTCCTCGTCTACCAGCTTTCAGTGTTTCCTAGACTCCCTGTGGAACCTCTTTAAAACGTCAGCTTTTCATTCATTGCCGCCCAGTTCTCAGCTATCATGGCAGTTTAGAGTGAGAGGTTACATGTCCCGCTTAGCAATTCAGCTATTTCAGAACTCCCGGGCAAATACCATCAGCAGCCTGCTACTGTTTGTTTTAAAACGTTGTTCCATAGACTTTTTTTAGCCACTTCAGTTCCTGAGAGATCTTTTGATGGTTTCCTCATGAAGAAAGTTGCCAACATTCTGACTTTATTCCAAACCGAAGTTTTTAGTTTCTTCTACAGAAATAGTTACTTAGCTTGCCTTTGATAGCCTTATCCTCTTTCATCAGTCCTTTCATAGTTGATCATCATCTTACAAACACTCTTGGAGCATTTCCTGCTCCTACGTTTAAAAGAAGATTTAGTATTAATTTTTGCTAGATGTTACCTCAAACTCTTTTTTAGCCCATCTTTTATTTATTTTTTTTTACAGTGTATCTGCCAGTTTATCATCCTATTTTCTTCATTTGAATACATCACCAGTTTTCTGAGGGATGTCAATAGCCTCCCTTACCATGCCAGTTAGCCTCTTCAGTTTCTCCTTTCCCTTTGTAAGAGGCTGTACAAACGGATGCTGTTTTCGTGTTCCCCTTCATTAACTGTCCAACAACCTATCAGGATTTCTCCTGCCCCTTTTAGTTACCTTGTAAAGAGCTTTCTCATTTTTATCTCTTTTCACCTTTTGAAGATGACCTTATTCTTAAACCTCTCTCTCTCCTGTTTCCTGTCCCCATTAAAACTCTCCATGCCCATCCTTGATTCTCCATTCTTCTTCTTCCCATTCTTCTAATTTCCCATATTTGTTCTCCAACCCCAATTCACTTTCTTCCTTCTGTTATGCTTCCTCCAATTTCCTTTCTGTTTTCAAGGATTTTCAGACACTTACATGGTGCATAAACATCAGCTGTACAATTCCATTAAAACTGAAAAACAGTTGAACATAACTTTATAAGGGCCACTAGACATTAGCACTAAACTCCTTATTCATCACAGTTGCTGTTTATCAACCGGTGTAAATTCACACAAGAAAAAATATGGCTCATGAATTCATGGCAGCCTCTCTAGGCTGAGTGTCAAAGGATCATCCACAGGAGAACATCCTTACAACAAGGAAGTCAGGAAAGATTTTCATTTTTAAGCCACAGAAGTGAGGGGACTACTCACGAACCAGATGTAACGGAAGATACCGTATGTTTCATATGAAGCTTATCACAACAGATCAGACAAATGCTTTAACACTGTGACAGAGCAGCTTTCTCCATCCTCTCTTAAAACCTTAAATGTAGAGACAATGAATGAAAAAGGGGTCAAGGCCAGAGCCAGTTTAAATTAAGACGGGGCTGAACGGAAGACAGTATCTGCAGGGAGTGAAATACAGAAAAACGTGTGAGGTTGGCACAGCAAATCCAGCATTTCCTCAAATCGATGAAGCGACTCCAAGCTTACGACTGCCTTTATGGATGGCAAGTAAACACAGCAATGTGAAGACCAGATCATAGCACAAGAGGGCAGCAGGCAACTGAGAAAGGAAAACAGATCTTCTCCCCCCTCCTCCTCCCGGCCCCGCCCCAGCTTTAAAAAAAAATTAATCTCATCAACCCTCAAATGTATAGAAATAATGTTAGAAAAGGTAACTTTACTAAGAAGAGCTACAATGCTCCCATTTCTGAGAAAGAATTAATGATCAAAAGTTATAAAGTTGACTTTTTCAATACAAACTAAGATACTTTAGGGTTCAGTGAACTCCTCCTTAGGAGGAAAATCCAACATTTACCTGACAATGGCCCAAACTCAGTGAAACAGTTCTGATCAGTCCTGAAGATAATTTTCGTTGATTAAGAGGATACTGTCTGCACAGACACTATTAATTCCAACAGGTCAAAAACAGGGACAAGGAAGAATATTAGAAAAAAAGAGAAAACGTTATTTTATGCATTAGGTGTTTATAAAGTCTACTATCATTGTCTTTGAGGACCACATAAATAATTAATCTCATCAGTATTATTATTATTCCCTATTTTACCAATGGGGAAATAAGTCAGGCACAAAGTAATTAGATGGCTTTCCCAAAGCTTTAGATGAACTCTGTATCATAGGCACAGAGTGAAGCAAAATGACGCTAATGAATCCAGTCCAGCACCTTTACCAGACATGTATGAAGACACGTAGGCATGACACCCAGCATGCACACACCCATCCTCCTAACAGCTCACCTAGTATCTTATGAATGCTTTTCACAAGGGCATGAGACACCCTGTTCAGACAAGGTGCACTTGCTAATGGTGAGGCCAATTTTAAATTCAGTATCTGTAAGGAAGTAAGCTGGAAGTTTCTACAATATTTTGCTCCCTCCCACACATATGATCTCTCTTTTCAAGGCTGCTTAAGAAATGGAGTATATAAAGACACCAGTGAATCAAGTCAACACAGCAAGAAACATCTGGCTTACCTGCTGGTATATTAAAAGCAACATCAAGAAAACTAGAGGCTCTTTGCTTGGGTTCTGTGAGCAAAGAATACACAGGAAACCCAAAACACCCATCACAATTTACTCCGCCACTCAAACATACGCTGTGGTAAGACTGAACATTTTTGCAGTGTGGTGGAGTTGGGTTTTTTTTTGGTTGGTTAGGTTTTTTTTAAGAAAAGTTCATTTTGTGGACAACTGGTATTTTTAAGCAAAAATATCTTGACATCAAATTTACTTAAACTAAAAATAGGCATAAACCTACCTATGAAGTTCTGGAAGAGTTTGTTGGTGGTTCCATGCTGTGTTCTCTTTAGGCACAGTTCAAATGCCATCCACTTAGTAACTGCTGTTTTCTCTTCCTATACTCATTTCTTTCCCAGTCTTAGAATCATAGAATCATTAAGGTTGGAAAAGACCTCTAAGATCATCGAGTCCAACCGTCAACCCAACACCACCATGCCCACCAAGCCATGTCCCTAAGCGCCTCATCTACACGTCTTTTAAATACTTCCAGGGATGGGGACTCAACCACTTCCCTGGGCAGCCTGGTCCAATGTTTAACCACTCTTTCAGTAAAGAAATTTTTCCTCACGTCCAATCTAAAC
>NW_008824233.1:3439299-3452814 GCF_000699105.1 Pygoscelis adeliae | reverse complement strand
CCTGCCCCTTCTTCCACAAGCGGTAAACTCTCCTTTTTTTCCTGAGTCCCGGCAAAAGCTCCCCGTTCAGCCAGGCTGGTCGTCTTTCCCATCCGTTCTTCTTAAGGCATACGGGGACAGCCTGCTCCTGCACCTTTAAGACTTCCTTCTTGAAGATCGTCCAGCCTTCCTGGACCCCTCTGCCCTTCAGGACTGTCTCCCAAGGGACTCTCTCAACCAGTGTCCTGAACTGGCCAAAGTCCACCCTCCAGAAGTCCATGGTTGCAGTTTTGCTGCCCCCCCTCCTTACTTCACTCCATCCTAATTCATCCTTTCACTCTCTTTTTCTTCTACCCTCCTTCTCTCCTTTAGATAAAGACAGTTTTATGGTGCATGACATTTACAACTCTTTCACATTAACACCATACAGGACAAAGCACTGGCAAATCTTGCTCCGCCTTATGTCACAGGTTGTTTAATAGTCAGCAAAGCACTAAAATGGTCCAGGTTGCCACTATACTCTGCTTTTATAAAAGGTTGAAAATGGCACGTTACCTTTGCTCTGGGATACTGAACAGCTAGGAAGAATCACTATCATTGCTAGCTTCTCAGCTAAATACAGCCTGTTAATTACAAAATGGCAAAAGCCATTCCTATTTTGGAATCTACTGGTGAAAGCTCAGAAACATCAATGCCACACTGTACCATTAGGAGAAGTATCACTTGAAAACAAATACACATATAAAACACAAATAACAAGCAGAAAAATTTACAGGCTCTTCACTGTCCCTGGAAGAATTTACACTTCCCTTCTAACAGTTTCTAACACAATTTCTCTCTGATAGCATGATGAGCGCCAGCACAAAGAAAGGGCTAATTTTTGCAAGGAAACAGCTGGCCCACAGTCAGTCCAGCGCTAGAAGATAAGGCAGTGAGCCGATGGCGCAGGAAGAGGTAGGAGGGCTCAGTGGTTAGCAGGACTCCGTCGGAGCCATCACTAAACCTGCCCTCTGAGGGGCTCGGTGCTGCAGTGGCCACCCTTCTCATGGCACAGAGCGCTGCTGCCCTCCTGGCCGTGGAGCACTTGGCCCATTTCTGAAATACTAACCTAGTATCTGCAGCTGAACGCTACTTCTGAGCATTCCTTATCGGCTTACTGTCTCCCTTCTTGGCGGACACATCATTTTTGCTTGAACTCTCAGTCTCTTCAGGTGTCCCATGTTCTGTTAGACAGCTGCTACACTCTAGTCCCCCCCCTAGTTTTTTCAGCCCCTACCTTTACAGGAATATTTTTAGACAAACGTACATGATGAAGTTTTGTTTGGTGAGACTAGCTTCAGAAATTCTTGTTCCTTTCCCCATCCTCATCCACTCTTTGATTTACTCAATCCTAACCCTTCACTGTTGTCTTAGCTGGGCAAGTGTAACTGAAACTGTTCTTCAAACCTGAAATGATTCAGGTTAAAAACAGCCTTGGACCCTCTGACAAAAATATTTGGGGGGGGTTCTTCCCCCCCCCCATTCTTTCCATATTCTGGTTTACACCATGGCCCTACAAAGAGCTGAACAAATACCAGGTAACAACATGACCTGGCAGTAAGAATTTTTTATGGCACTGAAGAACAAAGTAGTGGGCACCTATTGCCTCAAGCTCCTTTTCCACCTGTGTTTCACTGGGGCAGGGCTGGCTTAAAGCATTCCCACTTCTGCCGCTTACCAGCCCCCAACAGTTGCATTTTTTTGCAGGGGGTGGTGTTTAGGGGAGGGCAAGGATGCAAGTTATATTTGATCTGGGTCAGTTCTCTGGTGCAGACACGTGCGCTGCCCCACCACATGAACTTGCACAACGACATGAACTTGCACAACAGCAAGAAGCAGCCAGAGGATGGGAACAAGAATCAAGCGTCAGGAGAAAGATGAGCCCAGTCAGCTCAAGGAGCTCCAACAGTCACGAGGTCGCTGCCCCAGCCCGACACCCATGGCACCTACACCAGGTTGGGCTGCTCGCTGCAGCACTCAGCACAAACGCAGACAAGAACCTCACCTGGATTTGTTAATGATTAACCAATAACTGCCTTTAAACATGTCCTCCTTAAGCATGAATGTTCTGCATCATAAGACATAAGACTTCAAAAGATGTCATACAAGGCAAACTCAGAAGTAGACTGGGCTGGGAATTTTTCAGTGAAATGTTTTTCCACTGAAGGATAACAATTTCTTGAAACTGAAACTTGTCTTTGCAACTTTCACTGAAACAGTCTGACAAAACTTTAAACAAAAAACCATTTCTCAGGTCCAGGATGGAATTTCTATAAAAAACAAGAGCATGTGCACAAGAGCAGAGCAGACAGCAGGTTTCTGGGATGGGCATTCACCAGAGAAGTGACTGCTGGAGTTGGGGTCCAATCCCTGCTCTGCTTGATTTGTCTTCTCCATTTGGACGTGCTCCACCAAGATGCCAGAGGAGGTGCCTACTCAACAGGCTGTTGACTGCTACAGATCAGTGTCTCTCTTTCTTGAGTGTTTTTTATTAAAATCGTTGAAAGTTTTCAACATCATTTCAGTGTGACACAGGGGAAAAAAGGTCAAAATTGAAAAAATGACACTTCTGTGAGATGGGGAAATACTTTCTAGCTAGTTCTGTCTGGTTCTCATAAGATTTATCTCAGTGTTTGAGACAATACTCTGGCAAATTTCCCAGTCTGACGCATATGCCTTATTTAGCCTTTAAGTAAAATTCAGTGGGCAGCACAGTGATGAAAGTCAGATGAAGAGCAGCAGAGGTATACAGCAAACAGTAAATCCCTTTATGGAATAAAAGAAACTGTAGGTTGAAAAGTCAATGGGAGAACAAAAATGGATAATAATCTCATTTAAAAATTCTCCATGAAAGTTTCTGTATGAGTACTGATCCATCAATAACCCATTTCACAATGCAAGGTGTTTTCCCAGCCCCCACAGATCTCCTTATTTTCCACCAAGACAAAGCACCAACTAATTCACTTCAGTGATTGCTCTGCACTAACAGTCAGATATCAGCACTCACATGACTTTGGATAATTCATGCTCAGTTTTTAAGTTAAAGGAATGATGATTTATGCTTTAAAATATATGAGAAACTTATTTTAAACTCCGGAAGGCAAATGTGTAGCTCCATACATTTGTAGTGTAATATTTTATAATTGTCATAATAAACTGTGATTAAAATTGTGGTTCTTTCCGTTGCTCTATTTGAATGTTGCTTATATATAAAAAATTATCCAAACATGTGACCAGCTACCGTTGCACAGTTCACATACATGCAGCATACACATGCCCTGATCCTATTAACCCTAGAGATGGACAATTAAAAAATTCACGCAAATGTGCCGTATTTCACTTGTCATAGGCACACTCTTTTACTGCCTGTCCAACAGGTAGTTCTGGACTAGTTAGAGTGTCCCAAAGTGATAGAACTACACTGCTAAATAAACAGAAAAAAAAACAGTCAACACTATACGGTGAAAAATAAAGTTGATGTTTAACATTAGATTGTGGAAATTGGCAGTTTTACTCATTGTGTAGTCAATGTCATTTCAAAACCAGCATTTTTCCTTTAAGCACTGTCACCGGGCCCACACATAGTCTACAAATGGTGTTATATAGTAACCTGCTCTTTTAGTTTAATACTTAGTGCAAAAAAGGTTACATTCGTATTTTTATAATTATTTCTAACAGATGTTTCTGAGATCTCTCTCTCTAAGCTCACTGTCTGGGGACGTGAGTTTTTATAAGGATAAACTGAAGTATTGTTACAGGGGAATTTTTAAAACAGCAGTGTCGACCTAGCTTGAATTCTACACTCTGAATCCTATTGCAACAACAGTTGCAGAAACAGCAATTAGGTGCTAATTACCAACTTTATTTTTTGCATCCTTTTGACATTATTGAATTTTTGCAGTTCCAAATTCCCCTTTTCACCACACCCAAGTTAACAGACACAAATAACCAGCTAAAAATTGGTCATGTTGATGGGTTCTAGCACATGACCTTAAAAGGAGTCAGACAGTGATTAGACCTCAGACTTTTGATATCCAAAATCATAGCAGATGTGGCCCACTTTATTATTTACACAGATTTAATAAAGTTTTAGCTGTTTTGCAACATAACAAACATGGAACCAGCTTCCCTGTTACTCTATACTTATCCCTTATTTTGCACTGTACGGCTTTTAATTCCTACCTTATCATGCAAGATTTAAATGGAGTGAATAGGTCCTCACTGGCAAAACAGAAGCACCACTGTCAACATCTCTCAAAAAAGCAAGTCTTAGTCACTGGTGTTAGTAGTACAGCAAATTGGCTACTTTCACCTGGCAAGAGAATGCTGCTTAGGCTTACCTATTGCAGCAACATTCTTTTCTGCTCTAGAAATTAACGAACACGGGAGGTGGCTCCAAGCAAGCCAAAGGAGACACTGGACGGAGATGATGCTCGTCACCTCGTTCGTCACTACCAGTGTGTCAAGGACTCAGTGAGGCAGGCTCAGAAACTAATCCAGTGGGATTGCCTTTGCTGCTTCCATTAATTGCATTCTCCACAGAGGCAGCATCAACAAATATATGCAATCAGACACCACTTTTGTTCTCAGTAGACTACAAGGGGAGGCTGAGTAGCATGAGGGAGCTGTGCTGGTGGCCCATCTCCTGCCTTGGCAGTTAAGGGAAGAGCACCTCACCAGTCTGATGTGGCATTCTGTTCCTTTGAAGGTAGCAAGGGGAGAAGGACTGCCGTCTTGTCATGAATCTCCATTTTTCACAGAAGTTACCTGCCATTGTCACAGTGAGCTCAAATCACAGACTCTCAAATATTAGCGATACGATGTAGTCATTTCTATAAATACCTAGTTCTCTGCTGGTAAGACCATTTCATCTAATACTATTAACTAAAGCCTCTGGAAAGACTACTCCAAAATGATCAACATCACTATCTCTGGGAGTAACCAAGACACGGGTCTTGGATGCTTTTACCAGGAAAACGACATATCCAAAGACCTTGCACTCAGTAGAGACAACAGAACAAATTATTCTACATCAACTGCTTCTCTGTAACCTACAGTTCAGTAGAGGAAGGCTTACCTGATGGCAACTGCTCCTGTGCCTGTCTCTAGCCTGAAGACTGCAGCAGCTTACCTCCCAATGAAAGAAGATAAAATGTCTCACTGCCAGAAGGGAGCTTGTTTCTGTCAACAGCCATGGTTGCAGTGTTCAGAACACACAAGGTCTTAGGGGTTCAGGGGTTTCTTAGGTTTTAGTAAATACAGACAGGCTTGACAGACTGGTATCCTGGTATAAATGCAGTGCATGTTTCTTGACTCCTGTAAGCTGATATGAAGCAAGAAAGCAAAAGTTTTATGACTTGAGATTTCAAGTTCCACAATTTCAAACTTCCCTGCCTTGTACTACTACCTCATAATTCTGGCCTCAAGCAGCAATGATTTTTTTATTCTGCCTGTATCTGTATCACTATGGTTAAAAGTCTAACTGGGCAATAGGTTAAAAGTCTAACTGGGCAATAAGCTGCTAAGATAAAGTGACACTTTGCAGGACAAAGCTTAGCAGGTGGCCCCTCAGCAGGGGATCACAGCAAGGATATGGGTATTTGGGAAGTGTCCAATGGTTAATGAAACATGCTGTATCCTACAATCTCAGGCTGAAGTGCTGCAAGTGTGCTGCACACTTGGCTCTGCAGGGACCCTTTGCTGACTTTCCAATTCAGCTAAAGCAGACCCGTGAAGCCTCAATGGCAGCCACCTTTACACTGCTCCTCTAAACTGCCTTCCTCGCACCTGCCTCATGGTGGTTCTTCTGTTTCCATTTACTTCTTCCACCCTCAGCAGCAGGCAACTTCTTCACATAACTCTCTTACTGTCTAGCTCTCTCAAATCAACTTCCAGACTACTGTCTCCAGCCTTCCAACCCCCTACAATATCCAGCCCTTCAGCACAGAAGAGGGAAGAGCAGCAGATTCATGAGTTGGCAGGTGTGCATCACAGCTTAATTACTGTAACTGTCTTGTAGCAGCCTGTAGTCTCATGCATACCTCCTCTTGCCTTTTGGAGATGCCAGTACGTCAAAACCTGTTACACATAGCATGGAGAAGTCTACTGACTCTGCTATCACCACATTTTTCCTCATCTGGGAGCACTGGAGTCAATTCTTCTGTTCCTCTCTCCTTAGAAAATATTAAAACACTATTGGCACAATATATTAGTAGACTGAGATAAACACACAGTGGCCATTACGTCCCTGCTGGGGAGCAGTCATGGGACACGATTATACTAGACCAAGGGCACGTCAATCACCCTCACTGAAAGCAGAGGGATCCAACCCCAACGAGAACTGCAGGTGCTCCATGCCATAAGAGAACATACAGACTACACCTTGCATATGACATACACCCACATCTGCAGCAGCCAGATGAGGAGGCACCAGCAGATGGTGCCCCACAACAGGTACTGTATCATCTCCTGGGGTTTGCTGAGCACCACACACTGGCTCAACCTCAGCAGAAATGGCTTCCTCTGCACAGCTCTCTGCACGGTGCTCTTACCGTTTAGTGTCCCTGAAAGTCCGGAGCAGGTAATTTCAGTTTCCATAATTATCAATTTCCAAAGTACCAATTCACTTAATTTAAAAAAATACTTTTATTAAAAAAAATAATCACAGGAAAAGCTTACAAACAGCAAAGCTCCTTTACAAGAAATCCTTCAGAGAAGATGACTAATGCACGTGTACTTTTTTAAATATAATAAAAGATTGAGTCAAGGCCTACTCATTTTCTTACTCTGATTTTTTTCTTTTGTTGTTTTCTCTTTACAATCTTTCAATCATTTTCTGGATGGAAAAAAACATCAGCTTAGTTTCTGAATACAAGTAAAAGTCCTTTCACTTCTACTTAGAATTCAGGATTCTCACAAGCACTGCAGAGCAAGAGGCCCCACGCACCCCTTTGTCTATAGCAGCAAGAGAAATACTTTTCATTTTCAGTGCACTCCATGGTACATCTGGAGTTCTCCCAAATCCAATGAGCTTAATCTTGCTGTTTTGTTTTGTTTGTTTGTTTTTTTCTCTCTGCTTCTATTGATTTGCAGAGAATGTCCAGACACACGTAGATTTAAAATGAATATTTGGACCTTTGTGTGTATACATTGACAAGAAAGGGGAAAATTATTTTTAACGTCAGTCACTGCTTGTGTGTATGCAAAGGAATTGGTCTGTGAGCTCCTAATCACAGGTACAATGACAGTTACCTGAAGTATATTTTAGTATGTTTTAAAGTGCTTAAGATTAGTACTCTTCACTTCCTCAACATTTTAGGCATTCCATGTTATTGTGCAAACAATGAATTGCACAGAAAAAGGAGTATTAGAAAATTATTAACATGAAAAAGAAAAGAACTCAAACATTACTGCCAACTTCTTTCTTGTGCAGACACGCTATAAGGGCTTTAATTCTCTATTTTCTGAGAACGGCCACATTCGTTGAACAACAATCCACTTCATCTCCCCATCATCTCCTAGGAGTTGTCACAGCCCATAAGTATCTCAGTCGTCACACCCAGACGCCTCATGCCAGAGCCAGAGCCCTTCCCAGTAACACCCTTCTGCCCAGCTACATCCACACCCCCACCCCCACCCTTAGGTGGCCCCAGCCACAACCTCTCACCTTTCTTGGCGCCAGTTGCCTCCTGCCACATTCTATCCCCCAGCACCCTACAGGCATCCCTCCGAGTCTTTTTTCCCCACTGCTCCTGCACCATCTCCTCTGCCAATCTCAGTTGCTCTCTCCCAGCCCTTCACTACTACACCCCCATTACCTGTCTGAGTCTGCACTCCTCTGCAGCCAGGGCTGGCTCACGTTCTCATCTGCATCTCTGTCAAGCTCAAGGAACATCACAAGTAGCACATGAATAGCTTATTTTTCAACTCACTGGCCTCCAAAAAAGTTGAATATAACTTAATACAACTTTTTACTGGTGCTAAACCATTTCTGGGGAGATGGGAACTGGAAAGAAATTGTAAAAAAAAAAAGTAAAAATCTTTAGGAGCTGTAAAGGTTTAGTTTCGTATTATAGGCTACTTAAAAATACAACTTAAGAATAATGCAGATTTGAACATGAAGAATTCAAATTTTTTTAAACACTTAAAAATCTCACAATCATGTGCGTCTTCCTTCTTTTTCCTGAAGAAGTCACCCAGATAAGGTAAAAATGAATCTATTAACATAATCATGAAATAATACAATACATTGTATCGGCCTTATTTTTGGAAGTGGCAGACCCATTCTTGCTTGCCTTTTCAAATGCAGATCAGCACAGACATCCCAAAGGTATTAGTCATCCATCAGGACCAAGAAATTGCACATACACTTCATGCAGCAACAGATGAACTCTGTTCAGCTTTTCAAGCCGAACAACTTATAGGTAGCAATAGCTACCTATCAACAGCTGAACTACCAAGACCAGGGTCCTATAATAGAAAAATTGGGTAAATTCAGCTATAGTGAGTAGAAGCATTGTTCACTTGAACTTTAAATTTTCCTCCCAGAACTTACATGTTGAAAAGTATTGTCATCCCCATTCCATGTACAATTAAATTACGACACAGTTTACATTAGCTGTACTAGGTTACACAGCAACTCAAATGGCAAAACTAGTAAAAAATCCAGACGTCCTGACCTTTCTGTTTTAACTATAGTACCAAATCTTCCCATTCCAAATTCCCATGTGCCTACGGCTATGTTGTTCCAATTTAATTCACTCAAGATTAAAATTAACTCACATTCCCCTCCATAAAAGTCATCAGCTTAAAAGCAAATACTGTTAAATACTGGCATTTCCCAACAGTTTGGTGTTTGTAGAAACTCATTTGCTTCCATATAAATGACAAAATAGCACATCACAGATACAGCAACATACTCAACCTCAGAGACTGCTGCCATCTTACTGGTTTTGCTGCTGGCATTTCAGAAACTCACTTCACCTCTGTCTCCCAAATTCTACACATGGAAAACAGGAAAACCGCTACTAATTTTCTTTGTAAAATTAGTTAAAATGTACCAATTAACACTGCTATTCAAGAGTTGGGTATTATTACAGAACATCAAGAATAAGAAGCTACAAGAAGCTACCTGTACAACACAAACATCAGATAATGTTCGTGTTGAACTCAGCAAAGAGTAAACACAACTCCTTTTTTAGCAGCAGCTAAACTACATGGCTACAGCACTGGTTGATCTTCCTCCCAACCATTATGTGTTTCGTAAACACACAGAAAGATTATTTCTTTTCACTTCTGTAATTTCCAGTTTTAATATGAAATTAGATGGCTTAGGTTATTTTAAGTTCCCCATAAATAAAATAATAATCCTCAGGGAAAAATGAGTGAGAAAATTAACATGTACATCTGCAGAGTTATTAATGATGCTTTTGCTAACATTTTTATTGAATATTTATGCTTCCTGTTTAACATCGGAAATTTGTCTCCCCCAGATCTTGGTTTTGCTCTTGGTCTTTTTCTTAGGCATTTAAATGGAACTTTTTGACATTTTTGTTTAGCCATGTATAGCTAAGATTTTTGGAGGCACAGTAATACTACTGCTCTATGAGATATATCATAAAACATACAATGTCTCATAAAATATTCCTCCAGTTTCTCTGAATGTAGAATCTAAATGTATAGATTTTCACAGACACCAGACTTCATTATACTTCAGGCAATACTGGAGAATTAAGTCTTGCAGAGACATTTAACAAAGGGATTTCCCCTTTCCTTCCCTAGGCACTAACCATACGTACAACAGACAGAAGCAAACAGTTACACAATCCTTGTGTATAATGTCAACTCACATTGAATCAACAGGATTTGACAAACAGTACCTTGCAAGAAAAGCGCATAATTTTACTTGCTAGGACTATGATCTGACCTTTGGACTGCTGTGGGTTTTTTCTCTTTTTAAACTATGACTATACAGACTCTCCCATGTAACAGGTCATGAAAAACAGTTTAATAGCCATGAGTAAACTACTTACTGCCACACAAGCAACACAGTAACCACCTGTAAAATTTTACATGGCTAAAGAAACCAGTGTTAGGGAAAAATCATTTAGCCATATAATAGAAAATGCTCTGAAAGCAATGTCATTAACACAAGACCTAGGCTGGGAAGGTACCAGCAGTGCATCTCCAGCCAACAGTTCCTGGATGAGGTACTAAGTTCTCAGTTTGAAAAAGTCCTCTGATGGTCTGAAGATGGATATATACAATTGGCCAAACAGGTACAGTATGAGTGGCTTCAGTGCACAAGAGAAACGTGCAGCACACTCAGCACAGAATTATGCTGCATATATGTAAAATTACGCAAGTACTCCTGGTAGTCAGAGATTGTCTCACTCTCAACATAATGCTGCTCAGAAAGAGGTTTGGTAGCCAGGCTAGGAAACCCACCTCCTCCTCTCCACCTTCACTGCAAGTCTCAGGGCATCTCCTTGAAAAAGATAGTGCAGACTTCATGCTACTAGCTTTCAAGCAGAGCCATAACAAGTGCAAGAGAAAGCCATGGAGAGAGAGACAGAGACCAGCAACAGACCTTCAAATCTCCAACCCTTATGGTAAAAGCAGCGAAATAATTTCAAATATGAGGTGTCCCTGTAAAAACTGTTCTGAGACACAATGCTCATTTTTTTTCACCCCTTATACATTACAATAGTCTTCATTAAAATATCACATACCCTCTCTTCCTTTTGGGCTATGAACTAGAATTAAACCTTGGACCTTGACAGATACATCCCTGATTCCTACTTTAAAAAATCGTTTATAGGATTACGCAAACTTCTACTATTACCCTGGAAGACCACTGCCTAGTTGCTAAAGCAGTAAGGTGGTGCAACCAGGATAATCAACCACATCTTAGATGCTGGTGTCTAAAAACCATTTTTACTATGGCAATCCAGGAGTTAAATGTAATAAAATAATAAAATAACTTTGGAAATGAAGGGAGATATCCTCCAGAAACAAGGAGTGTATTTTTTGAGAACTATGTGTCACCATTACTATTATCATTAAGCCAAAGTGCATTATTTTTTCATCAATTCCATTGGGAAAAACCTAGAGAAAAAATCAGGAGATATTTATAAGATAAGTGCTCCAAAGCTGTACATCAAAGTGAAGCAACCCATCAATGCAAAGCACTTCTTGATTTCTGTGAGATCAGAATTAGGACTGGATTATTCAGAAGTAGGTACAAAGTTCCTGCAAAATGTAGTGGTGAAATTTCACTCTCATTTACTCATGAGGAAGATTAAAGCAGAAGTCAGCAACTTCCCCAGGTAACGGTGAAGGCAGTGTCATAGCTAGAATGACAACATGGGAGTCTCTAAACCACATCCCTGCTTAAGGTCATACTTCACCGCACCAGGTAATCCTACAAAAACCTACCAGGATTGGACAGAAAGGAAGAAATTAATATACAGTCATCTAGGAGAACAGGAAGAATTAGACTATGTACCCAACTAAACAGGCAGGAGAGGAAAAACCCTGAATTACCACAAGCAAGGATATACCATACAACATAGGGGGAAACCCCTACGTTCTACATATGAATCACATTTGTTAATAATGAAATTATAACCTAAACCACAAAAGGTATTCTTTATTCATCCTGACTTTTTTTATTAAAAAGATAGGAAATTGCTTCTCGCACTGGAAGAGAAGTCTGTCTCAATCACACAGAATTTGTACATTAAGTTTGTGAGATACTGGGAGATCAGTTTTAGCATGGGAAGATAACCTAGCATTTGGAATAGTAAGTATTCGAAATGAAACAAAATCTTAGACAGACGGTTTCCTTGGTGCTTAAGTCAAAGATAGATGTTTGGCTTAAAATAAATGAGAAAAAACAAAAACCCCAACCCAAACAACTTTCACTGTACTAGAGCTACCTACATTACCTGAATCAGAAGCCCTTGGTCCTTCTCTCATTCTTTTGTTTCTTGTCTCACATTTGGTTGTGAAGCCACAGGAACCGCCATTCCCTGTGGTCCCTACGTACCAACATAATTTAAGTTGTGGTGTATTTGCAGCATGAAGGAGAGCATCTCAAGACTCTGCAATGGTTTTATTTGGTAACACTCATGAACACAGCTGCAGAGAAAACCTGCAATCCGGTACACCATGAACAGTCAGGCTAGCCTCCGCCTGTCATGGTACTGCCTAGGATTCAAAGCGGTGATTTTATCTTTGGAAAATGTAGCCTATGAGATGACAGAACCTGTCTCCATCCTCTTGTTAAAACATCTCACCTGCATGTTGCACTCCATACTCACACTACCCATATGCATACCCACTTTCTAAATAAGCCTCCTGAAATTACGGTCATTAAATAGTGTGAGATATGCTACAATGTTTTATTTCACAGAGAAACGCACTAAATTTTAAGTGCCGAAAGATTCAAGCTGAGAATCTCCACCTGAAATTTGATCCGAATTTCCACTACATACCATTTCTGCATTACCACTACGCTGTGCATTATCAACTAGAATTTCTCAACGTAACAGGGTTCTTCCATGAATCTGGCAACAAAGTCCAAGTCTAGGTTTAAAAAGCAGAAAGGCAGTGAACTCTCCTTAAAATTTTGAAGCCTCAACCAGTATTTTCAAAGGAGTGACATTTTTCGTTTGGGGAGAAATGCAGAAAAAAAAAAAAGTCTACCATGACCTTTTATAACTTTTGTATAGATGTCACATTAACGCCTCAAAAAAGCACACCGAAGACTATACATCCCTCTTCCTCCTCTATTTTCTACAGCAGTTGAGTCCCGTTAGTTAAGCTATCTTCCACATAAGGCAGAATCACAACTGTTCCAACGTGATGGTCACTTCTGATGTTTTTGGCAGCAATTGTAGTAAGAATTTTGGTATTACACCTACAAAAATGGAAGAAAAGAGGTGCAGTATTAGGACAAATCATAAAACTCAATGGCTCATTTTCATACCTCCTACAAACCAGAGAATGGATTCTTGGATTAAAAAAGTCAGAGAATCCTCCCGCCATCTTCTAGATGTTAGCATCCTAACAAGTGACACCTTCCCAAGAATCCCCTGCTTTCTTCCACTACATATGCTTCTTGCCTCTACTTCTTTGTTTTAGGGAACAGTTGGTCAGTTTGATTCATCAGTACATTTTCTCATTTTCCTGAATGCTTAATAGTTTTAAGAGATTTTAATGCCTAATATTATCAGGTGATATAAATTCCCTTTTTTAAAGGGTATAATGACTTGCCTCTCCCATCAGGGAAAGCAATTTTCAGCCATGAAGTGTTTTACTGACTCAGAACTCCAAAACTCAAAACATTTCACCAGAAAGGGAAGAAAATCACCCACAAATAGATGTAACAGCTTTAATTTTCAGATGCTCAGGCTAACAATGGGTCAGTCTTACGCTCCATAACCAATTCAGTATCATGACGGGATCAGGAAGAACCATCAGCATGAAATCTCT
>NW_008824233.1:3398051-3439262 GCF_000699105.1 Pygoscelis adeliae | reverse complement strand
ATTTCATGTCAAAATATGGAAAAAAAAAATTAAAATCTATCACACTACACAAAACATAATCACAAAATCTTTTGAATAGGAGATGTTTCATAGAGGTAATGTTTCATTTCCTTCTGGAAATGTCAAGAGCTTTCCCTGAGGCACCTCAAAGGCTGATCAAAGCCTCCCATTTTGCACAGAAAGCTTATTACCAGAAAAGGCTTCTGCAAAGTAGTGATTACGAGCCAGTAGCAAAAGTCTGCTACTTAATTTTGGTATCTGGCTCAAATCTTTATACCTCAATTTAGGGATAAATGGCTTGCATTAGATCACTTTGTTCATTAAAGGCTGAAAAAAAGAAGAATTATTTGCAATAAAAAAGAATATATCATATAAATTCAGCATATAAATAATAGCAGTCTCCTAGAGTCAAAATAATGACAATATTGCACGTTCACTTCTCTTCCTCTAGCCTCAGTCTGAAACACTTCTCTTATGATGCAACTTTCAATGCAATGATGCATTGAAAAGTCCTTTTATCATTACTGTGATAATGCATGGTAGCAGTTTCATGCATTGAGCACCTAAGGCGTAACTAAAATTTCTTTACTGAAAGAGTGGTTAAACATTGGAACAGGCTGCCCAGGGTAGTGGTTGAGTCACCATCCCTGGAAGTATTTAAAAGATGTGGAGATGAGGCGCTTAGGGACATGGTTTAGTGGGCATGGGGGTGTTGGGTTGACAGTTGGACTCGATGATCTTAGAGGTCTCTTCCAACCTTAATGATTCTGTGATTCTATGATTCTATCCCTATACGAAATCCTGAAGTGTCCAAAGTATTCACATCCTATTTGTATTTGCAGTATTAATGGGCTATATGCTGCATCAGATTGAAGTCCTTCGCTTTTCCATTTTCCACAGGTGGAAGGTGCATTTATGTTATCTGTTTTAATGGGGTTTTTTTTGTCCATCCCTCCTCTCCCACCCTGGCTTTTCTTCCACGCAGTGTTGCCTTTCAGAAAGCAACACCTTAACATTTGGACGTAAATGTCAGGTCTATTCCATTGACAGCTTGCCTCATAGACAAAAGCATGATTAGGTGATCACAGTCTAGTAAGCCATAGTCATTTGTATACTTGTTTCAGTGACTGGTATTCTCTGTGGTTAAAAAGGGAACTTTTCACTGATCACACATTCCCTGTTCCCCACTTAATGTCATGGAAGCCAGCCTTTCACAGGTGCTGTACTACTCATACGCTAACACTAAAGAGCAAATCCAAAAGATGTTTTTCTTAAAAGCTTTAAAATGGAATAGGCACAAAATGACACGTTCAAGGGCCTCTCTGCTCCTATTCATTTATATCAAAACCTTTCTATTACTAAAAATTTTAAACTTGGATCTGAACAGGACGGGGGGACAAAATTCTAACTCTCTCACGCATTTGGTTATGGAATATATGACTGAAGTTGCTATGATGCATTTGCCACCAATAAATCACTGTCAATCTTTCCTTCAGCAAGATATGGAAAATAAAAAGTACACTAATTTGAATAACGGTGGGAAGACCAATACCCAAGCAAATTTCTCCACCACTTTTGCTTCCACTGCCAAATTTGTCAATAAGAAAGTCCAGAGACCAAGTGAGAACTCAGCACTAAAATTTGAACCTTGTTTTCTACAATATAGTCTACTAACCTTCATATCTACCTATTGAAGTGGGGAATCACCCAAAATAAGTCCACACCTTGTGCAGAGCTTGT
Organism: Pygoscelis adeliae; assembly: GCF_000699105.1. Lineage (NCBI taxonomy): Eukaryota > Metazoa > Chordata > Aves > Sphenisciformes > Spheniscidae > Pygoscelis > Pygoscelis adeliae. The sequence continues at coordinate 3,437,522 of NW_008824233.1, read as the reverse complement.
ATGCAATTTAAACTTGTACGCAATTTAAACTTGTACTTTGTGGTTTAACAGGCTTCTCATATTCTATTAAGATTGCAAAAATAGAGTGAGAAGAGAATAAACTCTAATCAGATCACTGTGGTCCTTTCGAAAACCTCTAACTACATGATCAAAGTTTCAATTTCCTGCACTTTTTATTACTGATGAGCAAAAGTAAATGGTAATATACAGATACAACGAGGTCACAGACCAAATGATTTTATGGTATTTGGATACTGTAGCCCACTTTCCTCAGATGACAATCCACTGCTTCAGAAGAGTGCAGTTTCTCTTGTGAAAATCAGTCACATTCTTTCTGCTACTACACTGTTCAGTCTTGCCTCTCTGAAAACTGCTTCCAGAGCTGCAGAAATGTAAAAACATCTTTCCCAAACTCCAGAAAACTTAGACGTGCAAGACCTAACACCTGAACCCTACTGAACACAAGTTTTCTAGGAATTATCATTACCCATCATTATTTAGGAGCATGTTCAATGTAATACAACAGTAGCTTCTCTCCTTCTGTGTTTATAAAGTTAACACAATGGATTTGCATTTCACTTGTCATGCCTGGGCATTATTATAACACGAATAACAAAATAATAGCGCATGCATTTAAAGAGAAAACATGTTCTAGGTCTGAAGTGTTTCACATCTCTCTTGCAATTTTGTCAGATAAGTAGTCTCCACCAGTTTGGAACTTAATACTCCCAGTCTCCTAACTGGCTTAGTACCATAGAAACTTACTCCCCCCATTCCGACGCAAATCTTGGAAAAACTTGCTTCTACCAAGATCCACCAATTTTCCAGGGTGTTTTATGATGCTCTTTAGGTACTAAAGGGAAGAATTACACTATAGTTTCTGATTTCTCCATTTAGACCGAGATGGGTGTGAGCTGATACGGGTGCTGTACTACTCGTCCAGATCACAACCTAGCTAGAAGGCACAGCACCTCCTTTCCAGCCCACGCAACTGCATTTCCTTTCTGAGAAAACCAAGGTACAGGAGGGAAGGTGACGCACATATGGGTCTTGCATGGGTACGGGATCATGACGTGGCTGAGGCATACATGCAGATCTAGGGGCATGCGCTCTTTTAAAATTACCACAGGACTTTAATTATGAAATATACTGTTACCATACTATAATGTATAATTTTTATTTTCTGTTGAGGTAACTATTTCATTGTAATTTTTTTCATATACTTCCTACTTTCCCCAGAATTAGGTGCACAGCATATCCTAGTGTCGTGGTTTAACCCCAGCTGGCAACTAAGCTGCACACAGCTGCTCGCTCACTCACCCCCCCCCCAGGTGGGGTGGGGGAGAGAATCGGAAGGGTAAAAGTGAAAAAACTCGTGGGTTGAGATAAAGACAGTTTAATAGGGAAAGCAAAAGCCACATGTGCAAGCAAAGCAAAACAAGGAATTCACTCCCTACTTCCCACTGGCAGGCAGGTGTTCAGCCATCTCCAGGAAAGCAGGGCTCCATCACGCGGAACGGTGACTTGGGAAGACAAACGCCATCACTCCAAACGTCCCCCCCTTCCTCCTTCTTCCCCCAGCTTTATACGCTGAGCATGACGCCATATGGTGTGGGATATCCCTTGGGTCAGTTGGGGTCAGCTGTCCCGGCCGTGTCCCCTCCCAACTTCTTGCGCACCCCCAGCCTGCTCGCTGGTGGGGTGGGGTGAGGAGCAGAAAAGGCCTTGACTGTGTGTCAGCACTGCTCAGCAGTAACTAAAACATCCCTGTGTTATCAACACTGTTTCCAGCACCAATCCAAAACACAGCCCCATACTAGCTACTGTGAAGAAAATTAACTCTATCCCAGCCAAAACCAGCACACCTAGATACTGCTATCCTGAGTACATGAATCATTTGGTAGAAGCCTTCTTTTAGGCTTTCCTATCTATCAGGACACCACCCAACCTTCTCCTCCAGCTCAGCCCCAAAGCTCTCCCCTTTGTTTGCACAAAGCTTGTAAAAAACACCATGCACAGCTAACAGCTAACCTAGCTATTTCTCATTGGTCTCTGCTCTAGACATTAGACATGACAAGCTTATTTTCAGTCTCACAAATGCATGTTGCATTGCTCTTCTGTACTCTGTTAGTACTCAGATTAACAGCGACAGACTCCTTTTACTATCCCTGTGGCTAGTAAAAGTCTTCCTCAACCAAGGAAAGAAGGTAAGCTGGGTCACGGAGCAGTTGCAAAAAAGCAAAACTGGCAACACACACAAAAATCAAAAGGAAAACACACTCGTTATTTCATTGCAGAAAAGAGTACAGAATGACCCCAGTACAACTGTGGAACTCACCTGTGTGAATCAACCACTTCTCTAATGACCCAGTAGCAAATGCCCTTATCTCCCAACAACTGCAGTGACAACTGTTCGAATATGTAACAAATCAAACCCATCATTTAGGCTGTGTCAAGCCATACATGTGAGCTCAAGTTCCTGATATCCCAAGGGCTTTACAAACACAACAAAATGAGTACTCCTAACCTAAAGAGCAAGTCAGAAATTGTATTAAGAAAACCAGAAAAGTAGTAATGGTTAAGGACTTTTGCAGACCTTTCAATAGCCTTAAGATAAAGTAAGGCTTTTACCCTAAGTTAAGTTGAAAAGACATCAAGGAAAACGGTCATAAGTGTAGAACCATATCTACAGCCAGAAGCGAACACACAGCGAGATCAGACTGCTTAAATAAGATTATAAAACTGAGGTCTATCTGCCCAGAAAGAATGGAACAGGTTAGGCATATCCTCTTGCCACATTTACAAAAATACACCTGTATGTGTAGAATTAGATAAGAGAGGGTTCTTGAGGGAAGGGGGGTTCATGCGGCCTTAACTTTGTGATGGGTATGGCCATTTCCCTCTGCAGGTAAAAAATACCTTTGCTTCCTCACAACATCATCTGAAGCTTCATTCCCGATACACTAACCATCTGATAATGTTTTAGCATCCCCAAAACCCATAAAGATTTCCCTATTAAGATTCTATTCTTCCTACCAAATCCATAAAAACTGCATCACTATTTCATTTACGCTATTCCATGACTGATTTGAAATTTATTTTACTGAAAATACCCATTCATTAGAGGACTTTGTTTTTCCTGAAACTGGTTCCTTGAGTTCTCTTGGTTCCTACCTCCTGTCTAGAGGTCAACAATCAACAATCATTACATGGGCAGCAGCAACCAAGCGTCTTTCCGTGCTAAGGAGAACTGGCACAACATCATCTTGTCCTTGTCTGGATTGCTAAGTCTCGACTAATAACCCCCTCAAAGTGGGGCTGCACAGCAGGACCTGAAGGAGGTGTCTCCTCGATTTCAGCCTTCTCTTTCTCATGCCTGTATTATCTTGACTGTCAACTCATTACAGAAATTGAGAGATCTGTACAAAAACTACTGTACTTATTCTTCACCCCAAGAATCATAAACCATTTTTTTTTCTTTTTAAGGCTGTGCTGTCTAGCAATATTTGCTTTGAAAATGACACTAACAGACAAAAGCAAGATAGAAGATGGAGTGAAAAGAGGAACTGGAGACATTATTGGCTTTGAACTCAAGACTCCAGAAATCCATGGCTATCCAAAAGTATTTTTCATACTATGCAGTGCGGGATCACAGAACGCGTATCTGGAAACAAAAACACTTCCATGTCATTGCAAATATACAATGAAGCTTTGATTGTGAGATGATGATATGCACATTATGATTCGCATCAACTGTTCTGCAAGTAAGGATATGCAAAATTGATGCCACATTAAATCCAATATGCCTTCAGTATCTGCCCAGAACTTCGCATAGGCAGGTACAGGTGAACAAAAATCTGATGAAAGGACTCTGCTGAACAGTTTGTCCCCTTCCATCAGCTTGTCTAACAGAACACAGCACTCACCATCCCTTCCACCCCAAGACTATCACAGCTAGAAAATAACAATGACATTTTATCTGGAGTTTGATTTAGCAAGATTTGCCTTCTTCAACTCCCAGCACTAATATGAGTCTAACAGTGCCACGTCATTGCGAACAACTGAACAAAGGTGAGTCAAGGTTCGTTAATTCAATGCAGTCTGAATGGGGAAGATAATAACTTGTATCCTATCACACATGCACAGCATGGTGGTCCCAATCAGTCAGCCTGCACATGGGAAAGTATTCTGGAATATAAGTCATACCAACAGCAGAAAAGCTATTTCTGCTCGCTGGCTTCCACTAGCAGTACAGGAACAGCTGGGTGAAATTTCAGCTTCCGTATTGTCACATTGTAAAGAGATGCTGATCTTGAAAAGCTTATCAGTCTGTTTAGAAAAAAAAACAGAATTAACTGTCATGGCAAAAGTAGAGTGTCTCAGAAATAACCCTCTGACCTACTGCATATACTGCTTCGTACTGCAAGTGTGTCAAGTGTTCAGTGTTACCCAAAAAAGGCACAGTGCTAACACTTATACTGTTGAGACCTTGAGCAGTATAAAAATTTAGCTGTGATAACTGTACTGGTGACCTTATGCCAAATCAACTGATTTTCTGATTTTTCTATACATAAAGAAACACAACACTTGTGTCAAGCTTATGGTTTTTAAATGAACTAGATACTTAACAGCTGGGCCTAATAGGAACAAAAGTAGAGGAAACTCACAGAATCTGTGATCTAGATAGGGAAAAAAAGCATTGCAGATACATGTGAAATTCAGCTTGTCTATTACAGCGCTTGTGTTAGGACCAAAGATGGCTTTGCTCCATTTATATTAGTAACGAAATGATTTTCAACATGAGTGAAAGGGAAAGAACCAGGAACACTCCTTAGCTCTGAATCAGCCACTGACACCCACAGAGGATTTTCCTAGCAAAAGATATTTTTACTTTGGTTTTATGTTCAAATTCATGTCGTGACAGGTCACAATATGGAAATTTGCCCTTGTAATCACTATTAAATTTGCATTTGTATTCATTATTTTTGTGGTGTATCCCTTAAAACTCCCACTCTTAAGACTGAAGCAAATTGCAACTTTTAGTTGTTTGTTTGTTTTTTATAGTTGATAAATTAATGAATCTACTACAAGAAAACTAAAGCACTACCACAAATCTCACACGTTGTCTTTGGGACAAAATGATTATACTTGCAAGGCAGAATTTTACACACTATCTATGCTAAGTGAAAAAGAAACCACAGCCTCCTCATTTGATCCAGCATCCCTGTGTCCCTAACCTGCATCATTAAGGGCAGTGAAGATACAATCATCTTAAGAAAGGGTCCTGCTATAAACAACAGCTGAAAATAATCCATTCCAACCCGCTTTCAAAAAGGTCTCCCGAGTCTAACATTTTGTTTGACAGGACCAACAGGGGATGCCTATGGAAGATACTTCTCCGCTATAGCCTCTGAGGCACTTACGATTTGTGGCTTAACAGCTTCTTGAATAAAAGGCAGCATCTTTGTTTTTAAAGGAATGAAAATACTACTGGAACTATAAACTTTTCTAATGGCTTTATGAAACTATGTAAGCTTTTGGTACCCACAACATCCTGTAGCAAGGAGTTCCTCTGCTTAACTACACCGAGATGGAAGAAGGAAACCTTCGTTTCATTTGGAACCCAAGATCTCAGCCTGTTTCACTGTTTATTCTTCAACTAAAGAAACATTTCCTCTTTACTCTCTGTCAGCTCACTGAGTTTATAGGCCTCTAATATCTTTCCTCATTCACATTTCTTCCAGCTGGAAGAGTTTGAGTCTACTTAGCCGTCTCTTGTATTTTCATTCCATTGGTCATCTGCTTTGCCATCATCTGTGTCCAGACACGGGGCCAGAACCACACACACTATTGAAGATGTGGGTGCACCTCATATTTACACAGCAGAGTTCTGTTCTCCTTTCCAAATAGTACCTAGCATTCTGCTTTTTGATCAATATTGGTGAAATTGAGGTGAAATTCAAATTGAACTACTCTAATGCCAAGATAGCCTTCCTGAGTGGCACCAGCTACATTTTACCCACGTAAGATCAGTACAATTTTTCAAAACCTCCTTAGTTTTAGGCAACTAAGACCTAATTCAAAGAAAGTTATTTTAATAGGGCACTTTCTGCTGAGTATGAGCTGAAGTCTTACTTGACATCCCCAACTGGCATCTAAACTACCTTCTGTATCCACATAATCAGCTTAGCTATGATGCACTGGGCAGATGATATGCACTGGGCTTGCTTCTATCTAGAGAGACGGGGGAAGGCTCAACAAAGTACCTTCATCAGCAATGGCCCTGTTAATCCTCAAAAGGGTCAATACGGGGCCAATACTATTTAACATCTTCACCAATGACCTGGACAACGGGGCAGCGGGTACCCTCAGCATGTTTGCAGAGAATACAAAACTGGGAGGAGTGGCTGACAGACAAGATGGTTGTGCTGCTATTCAGAGGGACCTTGATAGGCCGGGGAAATTTGCCAACAAGACCTTATGAAGTTCAACAAAGGGAAATGCAAAGTCCTGCACATGGGGAGGAATAACCCTCCCCACAGACGAGAAGGTTCATGGGAATCTTATAAAGGTGTATGAATATCTGATGCAGGGAAGGGGGAGGAATAAAGAAGATGGACCCAGACTCTTCACAGTGGTGCCCAGTGACAGGCCAAGAGGCAATTGGCACAAACTGAAATACAGGAAATTCCACTTAAACGTAAGATTTAAAAAAATGTATTCATTTTTTATTTTATTCAAAATGTCAGCAGTGGTCTAATACTGGAACAGGCTGCCCAGAAGGGTTGTGGAGTCTCTTGCCTTGGAGATGCTGAAAACCTGACTAGGCATGATCCTGAGCAACCTGCTCTAGTTGACATTACCATAAGCAGGGGGTTGGACTAGACAATCTCCAGAGGTGCCTTCCAACCTCAACCATTATGTGAAAACAAACCCTACTCTAATAGCTAGCTCCTATTTAGTCACCTGCTCCTTCCTCCCACGTCACACAGCGCCTGAGGTGTGAAGATGATATTCAACAATAGAGCACTTCCTTCCACTCTAGAAGCTGTAAGGGAAATAATTTGTTGAACATGGAACAGGCAAGGAAAATGAGCAAAGCATGAAGAAATGTTATTTTCAGCCTGGGTAGAGCTACTGCGTAGACTCGTCTTCCTCATGGCAACTGAAGTAAGGATCTGCACAATCCTTTCCTAAGAAGCCTTAAACTCTGTTAGGGGCTCAAGATGCATTTGGTATTTATTACTATTTCGTCACTTTGTTCCTCTAAGAATTAATTTCAAATGCACAGACAGAAAAAGACAACACTGTCCAGCATTTTGAGACACTGAATGACAAAGACTTAGGGATCAATTTCTCCCCCAGCAAATACTGTATTTAGTCACTATTGTGTTACATTCAAAAAAACCCTAAAAAGAAACATGGCATGCATAGAACACTCTACACTTGTATAGCTTTCCTCATTTTAGACTTGGAATGCACAGCAGGAAGGAGTAACCACCTATCTTTGAGTTTCTGAACACCTCTGTCCTGGTTTTGGCACGTATGTATACATGCATGCAGGTATACATACCCAATTCTTAGAATTCAGAAGAAGGGGCTCATACACCACTTGCCTCTTACTAGATCAACATCTTCATTTTAAGGATGAAGACCTCTTTCCTGCCATCATCCATCCACTGAAAGTAAATTTAATGAGGGTGTGCTGCTTTTCTTTGAAACTAAGCAGGGAGCAAGACCAACCTACTCATCACCACAGGCAAAGGCAATATTGCCCCTCCACATTCAGACAGGTAACTTACCATTGGTTAGTTATGTCATAGTTATCAGAAGCCACAATGGAAAGCCACCTTAATGACATATCAGCTGTCTCAACAACAGCCTCATTTGTCCACAGTTCAAGCTGTGGCTAATGGCATTTACAGTGTCACAAACACTATTTTAGTTGTCTTGAACAAATCAGAAAAACGATTAAGAACATACCTTTCAGACACCAAGAAAATATTAAGTCCTTGGAGACCACAAACAACACGTTCACACGTAAAAAAAATCTCTTTATGACTATTACATACATCATCTAACAAGAGCAGTGAAAATGGAATTCCTTTTACCTCTGAACCTGGAAAAAAGTTGAGATGACATCATCTTTTCAGTTGTTATTTCATTACAAAAATTCCTAAAATTAGATATTAAGAAACTAGATTCACTGTCACACTTCCTTACACAGAATGACAGATTACTTAAATGATAAATGAAAGCTACACTATTCACTAAATAGCAGTTGTCACATTTTTCACTCAAGTTAACACCCAACTAATTCTAAAAAGTCCACCTAACCCTTCTGGTGTTAGGATAACTCCAAGCAAAATCCTTCAATAACTGTGACAAATACAGCGTAAAAGTTAAGAAATGCTATCTGCCTGAACTTACATCACAAATCGCTTGCATAGTAGCTATAACAAGCATCACTTACCACTGAATGGAAGGGAGTCTTGCAGCACCAAATAAAAGAAATAAGAGATTTATGAAGTACTATTGGCAAGTAAAGAGAATCACATTTTTCATGTGCATCTAGATAAAAGTCTTCATTCTAAAAGGATGCTGCTTTCAGGTTTTGACTTACATTCGAAGATGACTGAAACAAGAAAGCATACCACCCCACACAATTCTTTCAGGAGTATATGGATTAGAAGTAAGAGCAACACCCAAGATGATGCTAGCACTACGATGAAAGCAAACCCTAAATCTACAGAGATAAAATATATTTGTGTGATTCCTGAAGAAATCAAGGATATGAAAAATAAACATTTGGTATAAGCCACCTATTTGACAATGACAGATTATAGCCAGGTTTTGAATGATACGATACAGGTAATTTTCAATTGTTAAAACTGATCTGCTTTAAAATACCAGTGTGTTGCTGAGAGTTGGAGAAGCTTCACCAAAGAAAGCATGTGAAAGAAAAAAAAACATGAGATGGCCTCTAATCTGACAAGTAGCAATTAAAAACAAGATCTTGGAGTTACAGTGCCATGTCAACGTCAGTTCAGTGTGCAGCCTATATTAGAGAAGCAAATCTGATGTCAGGAACTATAAACAAAATAACACAGAACAAACAAGAAAATAATGTCATGCAACTGTATGGAGGAACAAAAAAAAAAAAAAAAGACAAGAAAAAGATCAGTTGCAGTCCCCTCATTTCCAAAGCAGAATAGCAGAACTTCAAAGGGCACAAGGAAGGGCAACAAGAATAATCAGATTTCTGCTGTTCTGTACCACAAACAAGTAGGACAGGAGAGACAGCCTAGAAAAGAAGCAATTCTTGTGGACAAAGTTCCACATAATTTTGCGTGTCACAGCACAAGCAGACAGGAAGGCTCACTCCCTCTTCCAGTACAAGGACTGAAAGGTAATACCATCAAATAAACCTAGCAGGAACCAGGATCAAAACAAGCCAAGCCACAGTAGGTAGATTTGTGGAACTTGCTAGCCATTTATGCTGTGGATGCTAAGAGTTTGCACGGTTCAAGGCAGGGCCTGGACATACATTGTGGGTTAGTCAATACAAAGGAACCGCTTCTGATTGAATAATTCCTCTGAGCTGAGAACAGCTGGCATTTGGGAAAGTACTCAGGAGTATCATATGCCCTAAGATTCTGATTGTGGCCACCTTTGGAGAAAGAACTGACTTAAATGGACTCTTCAGCTGATGAAGCATAGCTCCAGAATTTAAGGAAAATAAACTGTTATTCTCCTCCCAATGCTGTTGTTCAGACTATTTCAAAACAAATCCTTTGTATCTTCAGCAGAACTCCACTAAATGCCACAGGTCTCTACAGACAGAAGGCTAACACGGACAGAATAAGAGGGGGACAGTCTCTGATCAAACACTTCTACTGCACTAGTGCTTCTAACACTCAGCCAGGAATGCAGGATCTACAGGAAGTACAGGAATGTAATACTGGCCCTGGGTACAACAGTAGGCAAAATAAGTACACGTGGGGAAGCCCCTGCCCCTCCCTAGTAAATCCCACACAACCAATCCGAAGGAAGTGGGAAAAGTGAGCAAAAAGAAAACGGAATCAAGAAACTGAACTTTAAGAGAACAGGTACATTGTCATAAAAATGCCTATATACAATTTTGAGCCTTCATGACTGCCAGCCAGCACTGAGGTTGAACCTCAATAGCTTTTGTCCCTATCTAGTGATGAATCTAGGCCATCTGCTCATCATGTGCATTATCATAGCATTCCGTAAGGTAAAACAATATTCTTTGTTTGTGGTTTGTTAACATCCTGTATTGTTATAATCTGACACTGGCCTTTTGACCTAGTAGGGGAATTTCAACTTTCATTTTACCGTACATTTCTTAAATCCAGAGACTGACAATAGCTTGGCAACAACTTAGCTTGCCAGCCTCTTTCCCACTACAAAACAATTATACTGAAAACCAGAAATCTTTTGCCTTCAGGCTTTTTCTCCAATAGCTAAAATGAGAAGAAAAAACAAACAAACAAAAAAAGAATACCTGATTGCACTAGTCTTCCCGAATAGATAACTGAAGAGCTGAAACATGTAGCCTGTCTCTGTTAAAGCCTGTTTGTAAAATCTGAGCAACAGAAATGCAGAGAGGATTTCCCCTGTGGCCGATTCTCAAATTGACAAAGACCTGACATAGAAAACTCCATATTCAGTCCCCTTAACACAGTGTATGATGGGAGAAAAAAAAATAGGGAGGATTTTTGAGTTTTTTGGTGTGTGAACGTGCACTCTGAAGTTAACAGCATTGTGGTTATCATCCTGAGACAAGATAGCACTGCCTTAAAAGCCAAAATGTATTCAACATGCTGTATGCTGAATGAAGGTGGCTTTTTTTCATTAGACTTTATACCACAAATAAATACACTTAAGTAACTGTACCTCAAGACAAAGAACAGAGCACAAGAACTGAATCCCCATCCTAGTGCTACTCTCATTAAATGACACTGCATCACAACATGGCAGGCACCCAGTCTGTCAAGAGACATACGTACAGGAGGGCCTACACAGACCACCTAGACATCCTAGAGGGACCATAACAGCAGTTAAAAGATACAGTGAAAAAACACAAGCTTTAAAAGGAATAAGAGGATCTTCTGAGAATTTCCCAGGTCTTAACCCATGCAAACAGAAAGGCTGAGAAGCCAGAAAGAGCAGCAGTAGCCAAAGCAATAGTATCAGGCAACTGTATTTCCTCCATTTAGAACTCTGCTTGCATGGCTGAAGAGCTATTATGGTTGTGAATTCATCCGTAAAAGCCAGTTGGTGTTTGCACTTGGGGATTCTGAAACAGGAAGCTTCCCATTCTGGTCTTTGTCCATCTTGCCAATATCTAACCTGCCTTTCCCAATCGCTACAAAACCAGGCTCAAGTACATCCCTCTACCATACTCCAGGCTCACCACCCACCATACAAAGAAGCAATCTGGGCAAAGACACTCAGTCTGCAGCTCTGGTAAATTCCTCTGAAAAAGCACTTGGGACCTAAATCTATCTACTGCAGTACTAGAACTTTAAACTGCTAACAAGTTTTTTAAAGGAATGCATGACTTACTTTCTCAAAGTAATGTGCCAAAGACTGGTCTTATTTGGGTAATTGCCATTTAATTGTATTTCCAGGAGACTTGGGGGGGGATGGACACGGGACGGGATGGGGAATGACAACACATGTTCTCTTTGATTTATAGATCAGAAAGTATTTTACTAAGCTCATCTGTCCCAACCTGTCTGGTTTTGCACATGCACGATGACAGCAGTCACTGGCACTGGATAAAGGCGTATTAAGTTCCACTTCAAGAATTACTATTGCAGCCTTTCCTAGTTGTTTATTTTGTTACACAACTAACAAGCACTATTTAAGAATAGAGCTGTGAGCTTTGTATCACCCAGTGTCTCACTTGAGATAAAATGCAGTAACTGTGTGTTTTCAGCACAGTAACTTAAAATTTCTCTAGAGCAACTCAAAAGTAATCTGTGATATGTTCCTGAAGTATCTGAAGGAGAAATCAAGGTCAGAGTTTGCACGGTGGTAGCAAAGGGCTCAACAGATCTTAATGTGGGGTTGCTTACTGGCTATTATGCGAGAATTTCTTAAACTTTTGACACCACTCACCACCCAGTACAGTGAGGCTCCAGTGAGACACTACAGACTGATTCTGCCCTGCAAACACGGAAGTATTTACTGGCTTTTGAAAGGGAAGTATGGAAGAAACCACCCTTATCAGTCCAGAGTGTCCCTACCCCTTAAGTGACCTCCTCCATTCCAAAATGAAAACAACTACTGTTCCAATTTGAGCTACCTAGAGTGTTTGCCAGATCTCAGTTTCTTTCCAGCCACAACAACGCACCTCTTTGCCTTAGGCCCACCAGGATGATTGTATTAGTGGCCAAACAGCTTATGCATCACCGATGCTTACTCCTAAAGGTAACAGACCTAGAACACCACCTAAGTATTTAAGAGTCGTGGTATACATTACCACAAAAAGTAATTATACAACTTTAGAAAGAATCTCTACAAAAAACCCCAGAGGGCTCATGACACGCTCACTCTGTAGTTCCTCCCTATCACACTGCACCACTAATAGTTAACCCATGGTGACACCATTCAAGAACAATGCTCTGTTTTGACTGCCTCTCTTCAGAATACCTCCATTTTGCTTTTTCTTTTCTTAATCAGACAGAGAAATACACAACATCTAGGTCCACAACACATATTTCTTCCTGGAAATCATACAGAACAAGAACTTGAAGGACCTATTCAGTTTTCCACCCATATGCCAACGAAGTCAGTGGGCCAAACTCACAGAACTATGTCTCATCACCAGTGTGTTAGTATTGGTCTCTACAGTTCTTCACCTAAAAAGAAGTGTGAAACAAAACTGGTAGAGGTTAACACTTGCATTATTTTGTGGGTACATCAGGAACACTTTTAGGAAGTTTGATGTACATTCAACTAAGAGGAAATTGGTAACTGAAGTTTTGATACTGGCAACACTTACTGTGGAGACAGCTCTTACAAAATCCATTTGGATACAAAAGGGAAAAAACCAAACAGGATTAATCATCCTTGTAAATGTATGCTGGACCTACTGAAGATAGATTATACCTACACAAAAAGAAGCCATCCAAGTTCACCCAGAAATCTTGCAAAAATACATCTATTTCCTCTGTAAATACAGCACACGATCTTAACCTGTTACATTGAGTCCTAATCCTTACCCTTTATTAATCAACCCTACTTACTTTACATTAAGCTATAACTCTCACAGTAATTCATTTTCTCATTCAGACTTGCAGTCACCCTAAATTATACCATAAAACGAAAACACTGACTCTGAAGTTCATAGATTTCTTTTTTTTTTTTAATTTCTGTTGCTCTTCTTCATATGTAATGAAGAAGCTCTTCTTCTTGTAATGCCCTAACTGCATTATATTTACAATGGCCAACAATTAAAGGAAAAAAGTTAGGGATGGTCAACATTTACCACATACTGTTACCTGACTTTTTAGTCATTTCAGGTTCTTGTTCTAGTAAAATTCTGTAGCAACCCCTACACCAATAATTATGACTGTATAAAAACTAACTTCTTGAAGACTACTACTCTAATGCTCAAATATAATTGGCAGATATCAAATGATCCATCTCTGCCATACACATATTTTTGCATGTTTTGCATGTTTGGTCACCACACTTCTGTGACTAAAAAATACTGATTTATAAGTCCATAGAATCTGTTGGCCATTCTATACACATGTAAAACCAATTAATGGGATCATTAGCAGGTACCCTCAATCGTTAATATAAGAAGGCCAAGAAAAGAGCCTATCTACCGCCTCAATACCTGCACCACATGAGATGCCTATTACAAACAACCCAAGACCTCCACAGGCTGCAAATGATTGATTACTACTACCCTTTGATCCTGACCGTCCAGCTCCTTTTTCCACCCACTTTGCAGTCCTCCTTTCTAGCCCGTATCTCCACTCTCTGAAAGGATATCATCAACAACTGTACTTGCTAAAGCTGACATAAGCAACGTCCACTGCTCTCCCTTCATCTACGGAACCAATCATTTCATTACAGAAGGCAATCAGGCTGGTAAAGCAGAAGGTGCCCTTTGCTAAATCTGTACTGGCCCACAGCTAGTCACCTCCTTGTCCTTCAAGTCCCCAAAGACTTGCTCTGTAACGTCCCCAGGGACTGTGGTGACACTGACCACCCTCTAGTTCTTCAGATCCTTCCCCTCATCCTTTGTTTTTGATGTTGCTCGTTTGTTACTAGTCAGTGCAGATAAACAATCACCATGATCTTTGGTTGCATGTATTTCATATACCAACAGAAATGAATAATCAAAACACACTGCTGTCAACAATAAATCTGGTAATGGTGAGTACATGAAATGCTCCACATTTGGGGAAGCTTGCTTTGAAAAGTTTAGTTAGAGATTGTTCTTAATCTCTCAAGGAAGAACCAGCATCATCAGCATTTACGAGCCATTTGGTGCAATAATGACTTGCATTGAAAAAAACGGACTGAGCAAACATGCGTGGTAAGACACCACTTCTCCAAAATGAAAATCAGGCGACACAGCGAGGCGCAAGGCAGATGCATGACTGTCTGAATATGCAGAGGGGAGAGACCTACACTATGAGATCTCACTACACTGTTAGGGAGAACATGCTTAGCCAATGCTAACTATGGTGACGGGAAACACCAGGGCTCCCATAAGTCCATCACCCCGTACCTTAACTAAATCCACACCTATTAAACAATTACAAACAAGACTTTCAGGAGGATAAAAACTTGTGGTGTCAGACAGTTCCTAAGGAAAGATTAAAATTACTTTCCCCAAGGACAGGCTAGTTTATAATTATTAGAACTTTTTTTTTCTTTTTAAAAAGTGTTCCCTCTCAATGTCGGTCTTTTCAATGAAAAATTACTTCAAACACAGGTTTTGTGAAGATTCCCAATTGTCAACTATTTTCAGATCATTTTAGTTAACCCTCTAAAACCAAAAGCCTTTCTTTAAAAAACAAAAACCCACCGATATTCTTGCAGGAAAAATTCACTCTAAGAATTACTCACTTTGGGGTTTTTTTTGGCACTTTCTCCTGAAACAGTGGGTACGTGCCCTAATCAGGGACAATATTCAACTAGTTAAAACCAGTATTCTAACCCAATATGGCAACTCCTTGCCTCCTCTTTTACCCCTTGCTTCATTTGTCCTTGTCACACAAGCCATCCAAAGGATACCTTCCCACATCATCCTTTATCATCGCAGTGATGATACCACATGCATTGGCGAATCAGCAGAATTCATGCCATCATCCCATCAGAAGCAAGCAATAAAGAAAAAACATTTAATGCTTTCTCCTGCTTTTTCTTATCTTTCATTGTAAACACAGCCATCAGTTCACTCCTATAAATACTAATACAGTATAGAATCCATTGCATTTATCTGAAAACTGTTCTACTTGTAGTATCTATTAAAAATGTACTGCAACATGGAGACACAGATTACTGGCTGTAGCTCGGATATTGCCACTGTTGTTCTTGCTCAGAAGAAAATACAGCAGTCATTTCTAACCTATTCAATAGGTTAGAGATTTTGAGTTTTAGGATCACAGGGACTTGGGAAGCAAGTGCTCCATTTTACAGGGTGTATTAAGCTCACACAGTTTAGTGCTATTTTTTTAAAAACTTTTATTCTTTTGTTATTAATCTAATACCTTCAATAAAATTAATTTTCTATTTCTTAAATGCAGGCAGGATCATGAACCTCTGCTACTGCTTGGCTGAAGAGAAAGGCTGAGAAAAGGCTCAAGAAGGAAAGAGGTGGCTATCTCCTTTTGATGACTTAAAATCAGATGAAAAACAACTGCCACTCAACCCTTTATTCAAATCTTCACTTCAACGTTAAATGAGTCTCCCTACTGAGCGGCATAAGAATACTAAAGGCTTACTTTCCACAGGTTATTGCAGATCTCCTAGTTCTAAGCAAAGAGAAGACAACTTCTACTATTAGAAATTCTTTAAAATGGTCCTAGAACACAGCTAGAAAGAGTTAAATCAACAGACCGTGATCACAAATTGATGGTTATCACCTTCATCAGACATACGAACTCTGCTGCGGTTCCTATGACTCTACTGACAGTAATCTTGTAAAAGCATGCTACTATAGTAGGAGTCTGAAAAACACCTGCACATGAACTACAGTACACCAAACAAGACATTCACAGTGACTCTAGCTGAATACGACTTTGTTCTCGTGATAAAAGAAAGGAGGCAAGCATCTTGATCAACAAGATGCCTAATACCTCAATGAAACCAAAACTTCTCTCCAAAATTCACCAGTCATCAGGTTTGCAAGGGAAAAAAAAGAGAAGAGAGAAAGAGATGCAAGCTTTCAGTTCAGAAAGACACAAAAATAAGAGCCTAAACTGAGAGGAGTCAGATCCTATGTAAAAACTTTTCCAGACTTTGAAGTTGTACAGATCAGGGGTTTAGTCAGTGTGTGTCATTTACTTTTACTTATTTTCTAAAAGAGAAAATAAGCCCTTATTCTTTATATTAGCCACAAGTACTACAAAAAGTATAAACAACCCACTAAAACAACAGCAAGACACAAACATTCTTCTCCCTTCCCGGCTCCCTGATCCACAAATACTGTTTCCCTTTAATGTATCTGCTTTACTGATAATTAATCTTCCTTAAAAATTTATGTGATGTTTTTAAAGTGTTCCTTAAAGCTTTTCATCTATGGTGCATTTTACAGTGTTTTTCTTATAACGTTGTTTTAGTGTAATTCTACTTTATTTAGAAAGAAAATGAGATATACATCAACTTAACCTTTCATAATTGTGCATTAAAACCAAAACCAAACCAAAAAACCCACAGTAAGACATGGTCACCCAATACTTTTTAAAGGCAGGATTCTGGGGGTTCAGCATTGGCAGCACTACTTTATCCTGTATGATTCCAAGGCAATTTAAAGCAGTAACTTCATTTCCTGTTTAAATGCAATCAACCCTGAGGTGAAGCTGGGAGGGCTATCTAAATCACTCTACCTCTGAATAAAACCCTAAGGAATTCCTTGCCCAGTAAAAAATATGAGTTCAGATTGAGCATAATTACTGAAATCTGACCAGCGCAGAAGTCCAACACCATACAGAGAGAAATATTACTGTATTTAAAAGTTACAGCACATCAGCATGCTCTCAGCTGAAAAAAGCATCTGACAGTATCATCTCTGATGATAGTGCTGATAGACAGCACTCATCTCTGACAGTATATGAGCCCCTGAGCATACACTGAACTACTGGTTTGTTATAATCTGACAGACAGTACTTACGTGAAAAATACGCAAGTAAGAAAAACCTAATTTTAAAAAAAAAAGATGGAAGACATTTTGGACACAAATCTATTCAAACGTAATAGTACTGCTGGGAATTGTCGGGGGGCTTATACCATCATGTCAGCATACCAATGACACAAAGGCCGCTGTACAGCCGACCTACAGTCTTACTAGTACCATGACCACGACCATTCTGTCTTTGTCCCTGTAGATTCAACTTCCTTCTACTACTTGTGGTCAGATTTGGTTTGTCTTGCATGTACACAGTGAAGACAGAATAGCCTATAAGAGCAGTCTAACTACTTTGGAAATGGCTTAGCTAGGACAGTGAAGATTAAAACTTTTAAGCAGGACAGACTCCCAAAACTTAAGGTATAATGCAAACATTAAGTTGTGCATTAAGTTGTGCGTTAACATTAACTGAGTTTGTGCTGTTTGGGGTTTATCAATACACTCCAAGTCATATCCCTCTCACCTGGCACATCCAATAAAAATCGTCAAAGCGACGTCTGTTGCTTTCTGCTGTTGGACCACAAAGCCTGCAGCAAAATGTTATGGGAAAATTAATTACTCAAACTCCTGTGCACAATTTATTCAATACTGCATGTTCAGATTCCCCCCCCGCCCCTAAAATGCAAGCCTCTTTTATTCTTTGAAAACAATTATCAGATAAAGATCTGATTCCTATTACACCTAGATTACAACTAAAATCATAGTTTTGTACACTATGGCCTCTAAAGGACTTACGAGGAAAATGTTCTTAAAAGCCCTATGGTCAAAGATGCATGGGATGGGAGCTAGTTACCTAAACAGTGCCAGTTCTTTCGCAGACCTAGCTGTAAACTTGCTGAAAAATCCAACAGAAACATCACGCCTTTTTTTTTTTTTTTTTTTTTTTAAGTTCTCCAAGACTTGCAAAAGAAAACAGTAGAATGCTGGGAAAATAAAGTAATAACCCAGTGCTGGCTATCTTGTATTTTAAGCACCGATGCAAAAAAAACCCCAACACTTCAGCACAAAGGAAGTGCTTGGAGCAACCTCTAATCTAAACTGCTAAAAACTACTCCAGAAAGGCATCAGATTCAGAATCTCAAATTCAGTGCTTCCAAATGTATTTCCATGGAATATTTTATAAAGAAGAGAGAAACCTCTGTAATTTTAGAGCTGACATAGGAAAGACTGAATAGTGTTGCAAACAGTAAGCAATAATTACAAACAGAAATGTCTTGTGCTCACTACTGAGTTATTTCTTCGTACTTTATACAGTCAAAACACATGAACTTAACTTAAACCAAACAACTAAAAACCTTGAATAAAATGACCTAACTTCACAAGCACCCTGGAGAAAAGCTGACAACCCAGCGCTCAGCAGCTCACCTCTGCAGTCATAAATCCTGTTTGAAATTGGTTACTTATCAAGAATAAATACAAGAGACAAAAGCTATAGTGCTAGAAAAGGCTTCAAACTGCACAAATGCTACGTATTGCAAGCTACAATTGCTATTAGGACTTCTGTATGACCGTACATATTAAACGTTTGTATTTATTTCAAACCCAGGAAATGGAAGACCAAGATCTCCAGGAGCTGGGACTGCACTGCTAATTAACACCAGTTTAATGGTTTGCGGCCAAACAGACACTAATAAAAAGAATTACAGTAACGGACTGTATTTAATCCAAGCAAAAGCATATTCTAACCGTGAACAGAACCACTCCCCCAAAGATTACATGATCAGAACATGTAAAGTAATGATGTAAAGTAGGTTTCCACATATAGTTTTATATGCAATGGCGGGTGAAATAAGTCACCCACCCAGTCTTGCTCATCCTGAATGCTACAAAACTTCAAACCACAGTAGCGTGCAAACCCAGAATTTATTCCACACAGCTTCTGCAGCTAAACTCACTGAGCAAAAGAACCATGTTTCACATAATGTTAGAGACTTCTGGGCAGCAGGGGGAGTATCTGGCTCAGAACTACACTCAAAATGAAGAAAACTATGAATTTTAAACACTGCACATAGCATTCCAGAGATAGCCAACAGATCCCTGAATCAGAAAAGAAAAACAATTCAGCAATATTATGCAACAGTTCAGCGTAAAATGACTGCTTACTCTTAACTTCAGTACTGTAATACATACCACAAAATGCAGTGGGTTAGGTATCAGTAAGAAAATCTACATATTTTAAAAAGCAGTGCATTTTCATTATAAGCTGGAGAAAAGTGAAAGGTGCACGCAAGGGAAAAAGAACAGCATGAAGATATACAGCAATAGAAAAAATGGTTTAACATCCCAAAACAAAGAATCCTGCTAGAGTTTTTTTCATAAACATTTTAAATTTGACGGTATAAAGGCTGACTTACGCACCTAAGCTTACACTAGCTGTCTTTTGCAAAAGATGACAGGTAAAACCACCTTCAGACAGGAAGCCAACATTCTTCCTGTTGTTTAATCAACAATTACTAAAATGAGAATGCTTCTTTCTTCTTCACTTAAATAATGCCACAGGATTTGTGGAAGGATAAATATCTATAGAGATAGAGAAACAAACAAAATGGTTAAATTACACATCTTTAGAACAACATTTTGTGTGGCAGTAGTATATTGTATGGCATATTCTATGGGGGAGTGGGACAGCGCATGAGGGAAAAAGTGTTTCATGCAGAAAGCACAAAGAGAGACTGCCAAAAGTGAGTGTGGGCTTCTCTTACACCAGTGAATGTAGGTAAAATCCCTCTTGCTTTATAAAAATTCCAAAGTGTCATCAGGGGAGGAAAAACAAAAGTAATGATTCTTGCCATACAGGTAGAACATACGAAAAAGTGTGTAATAAAACCTCTTTTACATGACGCCCCCATCTTTTTCCCCCCCAGAAAGAAGAGTATAAATACACTGAACAGCTTAATGACAACTTATCAGCTCTCATCATATATCACAACTCAAATACTAGCATACAGATAATCAGATTGCTGATATGATGTGCAAAGTACTGATCTTCAGCTGTATTTCAGCAGTAATGCTTATGACTGCAGCTTATGGAGCACCTCTATCAACAGAAAAAGTGCACCTTCTTAGAGCTTTAATAAAAGATTTAAAATTCCTGGAAAAAAGCAAGGATGTAAGTGGCTGATTTTCTTTTACTATATGATTCTTTTCTATTTATCTTTTCTATTGTGTTTTTTCTATGTATTTTTTACAGAAAAATTAATTTTTTTCCCCCCTCTCTACAGAAGATTCATCTTGACCTTTACACACCAAATGAGAGACAGGTGAGTTTAAATTTTCTGTTTTCAGAAGAATTTGTAAGATATAGCTACTTCAAAATGATACATTATTGAGTTACACCAAAACAATTTGCTTATCAGAAGGACAGATATAAAAGACAAATCTGAACAGTTTGAATTCAGTGTAGGGAGTGCAGTTTCTTAAAGACACTTCTGGTTTTGATTTGTATCCTCAAACATTAGGAGGCTGATGTACAATATTACCTCATTGTTCTGTGCAATATGTAACACAGAATGAATCCTCCCTATTCATCCTGCTTAATACATGGTTGAATTTACAGGAAAAAATGTTTTATGAATCATTTAAACATTGCATAAGATTTGCAGGAGGCAATTCTGTTGTATTAACACTAGCACAAAAACAATTTTGGGAATGAAACTAGACTTAGAAATATATTATCTATACGAAATATCTATATGAAATTGCCCGTATTTTATCTAAACTAGATGCAGAGCCTCTAGTAGGTTCTGTTTAAGAAGTTTTACAAGTCTTCTATATCCCACCAATGATGAAACTCAGTTATGCTCTACCCAGTTCTTTTCAGGAACAAAACTACCAAGCCATTCTGGATATATTAGCTATACATTCATGTTTTATGGTATTTAGTTAACATCTAAGACTTAGTTCCACAAGAATAACATCATTGTGGTCACTTCTTTCTTAAAAAAAAAAAGCACATCAGAGTGCAGACTGTGTTTTAAGTACAGCTTTACCACAGACTATTAATCATTGGCAGGCTGCTGATCTGTACTACTTTTCTTTTTAATTCAGCGTGCAAGTATGCCAATGAACAAGAGCATCAAGTTATTTAGTATGGGGAAGTAGTTAAAATCTTTACTCAAGTTATCTGTTAACTTCTTTGAACCTCCAATTAAGTTTTTAATCCAGAAGAATTCTCACTTAACAGTAATTTTGTTTCAGTAGAGATTTAAAGCCAGATTCTGCAACCACTTCCTTATCTGAGTCATTTTTCTCATATGCTGGCAACATCAAGACGTAACTATCTCAGAGCTCCAGTGCTTAAATGCAAATGTATGAAGCTGATTAATAACATATTGTCACTGAATGCCTGAAATAGCTTGTAAGAGTGATGCGTAAAGTTATTTACCATATTCAAAAGCCAGATCAGATGCAGACATTAGATAGAGCAACCAAAGTGCATTAACTGAAGATGGCTAAAAAGGCTACTGTAAAACTGACAGAGGCTTTGGCTATTAACCCTTTTGCTAAGACGTGATCTCCACATGACAACCAGGAGAAAGGCTTGGTTTAGGAGCAAATACTACAGCTTCGTGTTCCCAAGAGATATTCCAACACTTCAAGTCTCCTGTAAAGATTACTCATGTTTCAAAAGCTACAATAATCTACCACAGAACTAAGGCCACGTGTAACATCTTACAATACGACTTTAAGGGGAACGAATGAACTATATACATTGCAGAAAACAACAGCCTAATTCCTGATAGGAGGATAAAAACAACGGGCAATTGAGATCTTTTTTAATTGGATCAATTGTCCTCAGGAAACAATTTTTTTTAATATATCTATATATAAATATATATATATATAATGATTTTGCTGACTGTTTTAGGAGTGCAGCTGGCGAACTCTACAATGTTACCTGACAGAAATGGGCACCTTGGAGAATGAAATTGAAGATGAGGATATCGATAATCTTCAAAATATCAAAAAGAATCTCCAGAGTCTTATGGTAGGCAATCTTTTTACCCAGTTTAAAAAAAAAAGAAAATAAGTGTTTCAGTGTTAGTGAAAACAATGCTAGAAATCAGTGTTTTTATGCCTCAAGGTCTATGTGTTATCATCTCTTGAGAATACAGGATTTTATACAAAAATATCATAACATTAAACTATATGACAAAATCCATTTGCATGATAATCCAATACAGTGAAACAGATTTGAGCCCTACTAGTTATACAAGTCAACATTTAAAAAAATACGACATTTATTTTCTTTACTGAATCATGCAAGGCATCTTACGCTGACAAAAACTTGCTTTTAGGAGCATAACAATTACTTACACAAGCAATGGCTTCGAAAACTGTGCCGTAAATTTATGACTGTAAAGGACCCAACAATGAATGTAGTACACCTTGATATACTACATGAACAAATTCCATGGTTAAAAGATCCTTGTATCATTTCAGAAATCCTCTTCAGGCTAGAAATTAAGATTTGCCTCTGCTGCAGTACTCATCATAGAGAGTGAATGTGTTTAGCTTGCAGTATTTTTACATTTACAAAAGTCTCCTTTATAAGCAGCTGCTTCATCACATCATCCCTTAACACTTACCAACTGAAGAAAACCAATCCCCTGAAATATTAAGGGTTCTTTTTTCTTAAAAGAAAAACTTAATATACAGAAGTTGATGTATTATTGCTGAAACTAGCTGGCAAGAGAGCTATCACCAATCAACAAAAATATCTGTATTGCAGGACCTAATTCCCCCAGGAACTGGATGCAAGATCTGTGAAGCTAATGACAAGAAAAAGTTTCCTGCATTTCACCAAGAACTGAGCAACTTTCTGATATCTATGCTAAAATAATCAGATAACCATTTTGATTTTCACTGCTACATTATTTATTTAAATATTTAATTACGACTAATTTATGTGTTTTGCCCTGTGGCTTACTAGCTTGCTGTCCATTTTGGGACCACTCTATGTTCTTAGTCTGGGTGATAAGACAGTCTGTTCTAAGATCACATTTGATCCTTTCTGTAAGCCCTACGGGCTCAAAATGTACTTTGGAAAATTAATTGGTTCTCACTTTGTCAACAAACTTAGAGAGACAACTATTTATTGAAAAAACTATTAAAGGTTACTTGTAGATGATATTTAATAAATTTCAGTAACATATAAAAATCATGTCTAGAGTCTTCTTTGTTAAATGATACTGTCTTTTTCACTGGTGACTTACTACTCTGCTTTTTTTTTTTTAAACACAATAAAAAGAAACCAAAAACCTTTACTAGTATACAAGCGTACAGGTACCAGACTCAAAACAAGATACCTGCAGATAACCTTTTTAAAGCAATATAAAATACCAGTTTATGCTGGCATACAGCACAAGGTATAGAAGTAATAGCACCAGGTTGCTTCCCCGAAAAAAGAAACCCCAAACCCCAAACTTTTTTGTGAGCTGTGCCACTTAGCTACACAGGCTTTCTGCTATGTTTTTTGCAGGATACATTTTTCTCATTGGTGTAAGCAAAACACGTAGTTCTCAAAAATCTTCAGAGACAGGGAAACATTATTAAAACAGTAACGCACCTGAAATAACAATTATGCAGGTAACTGAGGTACCAATGTCCCAGAACACTTACATGGCCAATTCTTTCCAGCAACAACCGACATAAAATTCATGATTAATGTATAAATCCATGTGAACGTATGCTGCCTTAAGTATTCACAAAAATCTTTTTGAAGAACCTCAGAAATGTGCTTACTATGAAGATGGAGTCAGTCATGTGACATTTTAAGTTTTATGCAGAAAGAATCAACTAAGAGCAGCATCTTTTACAATCCAAACCCCACCACTCAGTGCTAACAACCCAAGCTGTAATTGATGAAAGTAAGCCTACTACAACAGTTATCAGCCTATCGTTTAGTCTTTGATGTGTTTTGCTGTTGGGTGTGGTATGGAGTATTTCAAGTTATACTTAAAAACAGACAAACAATGGAAAAAACAGCAGTTCTCTTGAATGCTGCAAAGAGAAAATAGGCGTTAATGATAGCTTTCTGCCAAAACTGGGAAAATACTTACAGCGCTGGTATCTGTTGCTCTACTTATCTTGTCTCCCCACAGCGAAGGAGTGTTCTGTCCCCACCCACAAGAACTCAGAAAAGCAAAATACTGTCAGTCATCCCAGCCACACACAGATCAGCTCCACCCTCTTCTCAAATCAGATGCCTTCCAAATGACAGCCTGTAGTAACAGTAATACCTAAATACAGTATGACATAGAAGATGAGAAAACAGGCAAGAAATTTATTCGTAAGAATTCTACCTTGTCAATCTTTGTAGAATAATGCTTCTCTTCACATAGATTCCTTCTTACTTGTTAAACTCTTAAAAGCAGCATGCAAAAATAATGAAATCACCTTTAAACAGTGAGACAATATTTAAAGACATAGTAAGCACTGAGCCTATGAGATAAGGTAAAAAAGAGACTAGTCTTAAAAACACCCGTAAGAATGTCACAATGATATGAATACTACTGACTTCTGACTAGTACTGCCAACTGTAGGGCAATTTTAGTGTGCTGAATCTTGCAAGACCACCCATACCTAAGTGTCCACAACAATAAAACCGAGTAAGGCTGAGATGGCCTAGCAGTGACACTAACATGCAGAGTCAAATGCAGAGACCCCCTTGAACACCTGCTGGACTCTCCATCAGGTCTGCGTCTGAAAGACTTAGTGTGGGAAGCTGGCCTAAGGGTGGGCTGACTTGCACTCTAATGCTGAGTATTAGGGAGGGAATGGAAATAGAATTATAGTTCAATAGTAAAGATACAGAGTTTATATGATTTAAGACTAATAATAGATTTACAGTTGTAAAAACATACTAAAAATGTAATTGTAACTCAGTAACAGTGGTGCGGGTTTAGATTATCCCTTATTTCATTCAGTTTTTTCACTGGGTGACTTAAACATTATAACCTTTTCAATCAGTTGCATCTAAAGCTTCTCATCCACAGCAGAAAGCTGCACCCTGAAGTAACAGCATCACACGTAACGCGTGGCTTTCCTGGCAAACATGTTCCAGCATCAGGCCATGCATGTTTATCTGCATTGCTGCCCCAGCTCTCAGCAATCAGAAAGAAGGTACAGGAGCAGTCTTCATTGAACACAGTTCTGTTAATAAACGAGGCTTCCTGTGTCGTTTGCTTAAGCATGAGAAACCTCAACACCGAAGATCTGGTAAAACCTGCCTTGGGGTCAATCCATGCAGCTGGACACCCCACGTGGAATAACAAAGACCTTTTCTACGTCCCTAAACAGTAAGCATTAGATAAGGCAGGAACAGTCAAGTACTTCAGAAACCCAGAAATTATGGTGGAGAGATACTTACCCACACATTCATTAGGAAAGGTAGAAGCCACAGCTCGCTAACAATTTCATAAACGAAACACATGCAGTGTGAAATCACATACACGTGATTTTTTTTGTTTTTTGGTCTGCACAAACTGCTTTGGAGTTGGGCTGCAATATTCTGAGACAGCTGCACGTTTACAGTCATGGAAAGCAGAGGCTTTGGCTATTCTGGCACTAGCTTTGGGGACTGCCAGGTGACTTTTGTACAGTAGCCATGCTCTGCTGTGGATTTTCAAACCATTTTCTGGCTGGCTTGCTCCCTATGTAGCACCTCCAACAAGCACTTCAAGACACCTTTTCAGAGAAGTACCTGTTTGACTATAAAGACTGCTGATACATACAGCTAGTTGAGGGAGCAGTAGGAGGAAGTTGCTTGTGTTGTACGTGCTTGTAGTCATGAGGCCTTTTAGATTCTGATTTATATTTTAAGGTGGTATTTCAGTTTCAGTCATACTTTTTAGGAAATATGCAGTTATGTATGCAAGATGTTTGCAAAGCATTTTGCATGTAACAGTTGATAAAAGTTATTTATGTCTCATTAACAGAATGCACACTGGAAAAGCATGTGAACACACTCATGCCATTCTGTAGAAAATCTAAGCAAAGGGTAGCGTAAAAAAAACAACTTAGAATTAAGTATTGCTACTTTGACATAGTGTTATTTTGCAATACATACACTTCACATCATAGACGCACACTCATTTTACGTATGGATCAGCAGAGCTAAGCAACACTGTTAGACTATCACTATATACATTTGAAAGACCTAGCTTAATATCGCTGAGTGGTTAATGATGAAGTATTCATTTCCCTGAAGTTAAAAATGCCTGCAAATACGTACTCTTTTAAATGACAAGTTTCTTGACTAAATTAGGTTTCAGAGAACAAGTTCTGATCGAAACAACACAAAGATGAAGACGTATGCTCAAGTCACTGTAATTTTGCATTCTCTAAGGGCCATTGAATGACAAAAAGCAGCAACAGAAAGCATAACACACAACAATACTGCAGCAGAATCTTGCAAAAAACTGTTACTGTGGATCCAAGAGATACAGTAGTGGTCCATACAGGAAGTCTGTACGCACATAAAACGCTAACACACTGCAAAGGAAATTTACTGACATTTTAATACCCCTGAAAAAAGGCACCAATAAGCTCTAGCCTGGAATATGATGGCCATTCTCAAGCATTCTTAGAAAGGAAAGATTACTCAGAGCAAATATTATGTGGAGCATGTGCCACAAAAAGACAACAAAACACCACCACCCCACCCCCCCAAGTTAAAAAATAGTAACAGAAAACAAAATAGCAGAATAGCAAAAAAAGGTCAAGGACACAGTACTAACAAGTCAGTGAGTTTCACCAACTTGAAAATCAACCTAAGATCGCCTCCAGTAAAGACACCATGTACTAGTTAGAAAAACAGATTAAGGAAAAAAAAAATAATACCGGAAGGAAGATTTTTGTTTTAGAATCCTCTTACAATAAGAAGCTGAAACACGACTACAGCACTATACTATTACTGCTGTATGAAAACATTACGTAACTTAACAACTTCCCACACTTGTATGATATACAAAAATCAAGTAACACAATGAAAGTGTACCATCTAGCTTAAATACACTAATATTTCACAACACCACACAAAACCCAAGTACGGTACTTAACAACATCCTTTTAAACATTATCATAATGTTACCATATTCTTACCATAACTTACAAGGAAGCAACCTCCCTCTCGATAGGCAACGTTTTTCAGATTATGTATGCAGCCAATTTTGCAAGGACTCATCAGTACAGTGATAAAGTAGTCTGTGGGTGGAGGAGTCCAACTAATCTACAAGCACTAACATCTGATGGTTTTTGGGGCAGCCCACAAAAGTTGAAGGAACCTTGTTTCTGGTGACTTCTGTACTACATCACACTGTTTTGTTATTTACAGCTTTGACACCTTTAAAATGCTTTAAATCCACTACCAAAAATAATGATTGTCACCAAACAGTTGAGTAACAGCTTGGTAATTCAAAGCTTCACATCTGGAAGTATGCTGATTATTTTTTAACCCTTCTACCACAAAAAATATACAGTAAACTGCAAGCCACCTGGCAAATCCATGCTAAACAGAAGTCTTAAAATGACTAGCAAAGGATGCCTACAGATAAAGCATAGATTGCCAATTTTGGTTTCTGAAACTGATTCTCACATTGGTATACTTTTTTTTTTAAAAAAGAAATCCAGCTTTTACTGATTTTTCTTTTCTTTCTTAAAGACAGTTATGAAAAAGGCAGGGAAAAAGAAGAAATCAATACACAGCAATCCTGAAACTAACAGGCAAAACAAAACAGATTTGCAAAGCTGTTAGATACTCCTACCTATGAGAAAACATCAACTTTTAGAAAAGACTGAACTGTTACAGATGGCTTAATAACTGCATTTAAATTGACAAGAAGCAGCTCTGGAATGATTTTCTTGCTGCAAATATGAACCCTACAGTTAAACGTTTTACTAATCAGAATTACATTTTACTAATCGGAATTACATTTTACTGCAAGAAATCATCCAAACTGACTTCACATACAATCCACCTCACAGTCAGTCACTGAACTGCTCGATATGTGGAGGCTTCACAATCCAGGATCCGTAACTATGTTGCTCTAAGTAGCTCTGCAGCAAGTTTTTAGCTTCTTGGTACAGTTCAGATTGAATCTAAAAAAAAAAAAAAAAAAAAAGAAATATCTTGAAAGATCTCAAGAATGATGGTTAGAGAGATCTGTGTTCTTTACCACCAGCATACAATATGCACAAGCACAAACCTTGCAGAAAACAATACCTACAAATCTTACAGTTCCCTCAGTTGCTGACAGCGAGGGAAAGTGTTACAGACTCTAAAAACGTATTCTTTTTATATGTTTGGGCATTTATTGGGATGAGAGAGTTGTTCTGTTAAACACTGTTTTTTCCAGCATCTTTTCAGGTCCAATAATATTTTTACACAGAAAATAAACATTCATTATCGTTCAATGCAAATCTAAACACATGAACAAACAGTCACTTAGCAAGCCATTCTATTTTAAAGTAGTTTTTGAATCATTTAAAAAACAATCTCTTGCATGTTCTGACAGGAGGGGAAAAAAAAAAAAAGAGCTGTACTTTATAGAAGCTTAAGTTTCACGTAACAATTTTGGAAATAAAGTGTATCTCTTGAACCAAGGTGAGGAAAACCCTGGAAGAGTACAGAGAAGTAAGATGAGCCTACATATTTCCAAGTATGGACAGAAGTGAGTGAACTGTGTTTACAGCAATCAAGAATCACAGTAGCTCCTTTAAGTAATTTCTCTGTATTTTTATACCACAGAGGAAAGCCGGGGACCTAATGCTGTCTTCCAGTGAACGATTCCTACTTTTCTACTCCTCTATGACATAAGAATCCTCCCACAAGACTACACCGTGGTAGAAAAATATCGACGTATGTATGAAACAAATATAAAAAGTAAGACTGAAAATGAAGTAACGAACAAAAAACCCCCAACTTTTTTAATACGAAACTATCTTATACGAGGAAAGTGGCCAGCAACTTCCATATGCTGAGACAAAACATGGCAGATGTTCATAGAGAATGTTTCATGAATAATTCAGTAGATTAATTTTACTTGAAAACAGGAATTTCAGACATTCTCAGGCAAAGATCATAGGCAATAAAGGAGATCCAGCTGTTCAGGTGCAGTCTTCAGCAAAACAGAAAGTCATCCCTGGCTATCAAACCAGCTTTGAGAGTAGCCATTAAGAGACTCCTCACTAAAACTTCCCCCCGCCCCATACCAGATTACCTTAGCTTCATGGTACGTTGCAAGTTGAAGCAAATCATTCCGTTCTGCTTCCTTAGCAAGCAATCTGAAACGACTAAACATTGCCGCCTTGCAAAGGCGACTTGCCATGTAAGTGCCACTTTTGAACGGTGAACTATAGTCAAAATGAAAAAAGAATAATAAAACTCAGTAACAAATACATTACAGGCATATTGCTTTGATCACTACAGGATTTTTTTTCTCTCAAATGCTTTGTGAATACAATCATATGATACTACTTCCACTTTCAATGAACAAAGCTAATGCAAATCAGCAGCTGTGAGAATTTAAACAAGCCAACCAAAAACTGTTTTCAAACTGGAATTCATCTGAACTAGGATGGTAGTTGGTTTTATGTATTGTGAAAACTAAAACGTTCACTACAACAGACAATGGAATAAAGATATCTCAATTCAAAGAGCTATTTAATTTCATATCTTTGATATCTCACTGTAAAGTTACAAGATCTCTAAAACTACATCTCATCACAGGATGCATTCACCTAACACAGGAGAGAATCTCTCTCATCTGGGTAATACTGTGGCCTCCATGCATAGCTTAAAAAATGAATACTCCAATGAACCGGCACAAAACAGTAAGGCTAACCATTATTTCCAACAAAATGAAGAAAAATTCTAACCTCTCAGTGGTTTTTCCATTTAAGCCATCCACAATCTCCAGTGATGCATCTGACAATGACCAATTCAAACTACGAGACCTCTGTTTAAAGTCTATTTGAATTGGTTGTGCAGCATTCACCAAGTAAGTATGAGATCTGTTGACCAGATAAGGCATGGGAAGCTTTGATGTAAGTGCATCATCGACACGCTGCTTTATAGCTATTTCTAGCCCTCTCGTATCCTTGCAATTTCCATTTCCTATTAAACAAAATAAGATCAGTCACATATAAGTACATCAAATTAAAAAATTTAAAAAAAACCTAGGAATGCAGATATTTCCATTGGTCTACATTATATTCATTTTTCTACACAAAAGTCATGTTTGGAAAAATCAGTTCCAATATTCAGTTCACAGAACAAAAATTATTTCAGTTTCTTCTCCAGAGGTATCGTTATTTTCATTGGATGCCTCCTTTTTGGAACAATTATTCTTCATCAACTCTTTACATTCCTTGCAGAAGACACCATTAAAATAGAAGCTGCAACACAAACTTCGATGTTCTAGATTAGAAAATAAGCTAGGGAGTTCTCCCGCATTACTCCATATCCAACAGCATTTCTGACTGCCTACTAAATAAACATACTGTGGTCCACAGCATCTCAAGGGATGGTCATAGAATGTCTATTAAATAGAAGGGCAATACATTATAGATTATTATGTTTACTTTGAATACCACTTAAGTGAGCATATTAGAAGTTTTCCTATCGCTTTTAAGTAGAAGTGCCCAAACTTCCTCAGAAGGAACAGGCAGGCATTCACCAATTCTTGCAAGATCTTTTGGAGCACTTAAAAAACCTTGTTCTGTGTTAGAAAAGGAAAAGCTGCTACATCTTCAATGTCTGGAGAACTCGGACATCTGTGTACTAAGTCTCATAATACAAATACCGAGAGGAAGAAACACCTGAAAACCTTCAGGATAACACCAATTAATTTAATTCCACCACATACATAAAAGCTACTGAAATGAGTTCTGATAATAATATGGTCTTCCCGACTGCCACAAAATCCTGAGAATTCACTATCACCTTGGTAATCCCTATTACCATTAATAGGGATTTTGCATTAACCTATTTGCATTAACCAAGACAAAAGGGCGGCGGGGGCAGCAGACCACGGACATAACACAAAACTCAGACTTTCCAATAGAGCTCGTAAGATACCAGAGGGTGAAATGGAGCATTTTCAGTTAAATACGGGTAGTTTTTCCACCACTGCTCAGTTCTACAGTTAAGCGACTAACATCGTCACCTTGAAGTCACCATATTTGACTGCACAGTTAACACAGCATTTGTCACACTTGGTATTTTCTCAATATCTAAAATTTAATTTGTTATAAAACAATGCTGAATTTCTTCTGTTACTTTAATACATAGTAAAGGAAGGGCAATCTGGCAAGCTAAAACAAACCCGCGATGACAAAAGAGCGAGCCTGAGTTTTACGTTAGGGCATTTCAAAGATGAGTGAGAAAAAAAATATACACACTTCGTACCTTTTCAGAAAAGTACCGTAATTCTTTAAAGAACCATCTTGGTTTAGTTCACCTTTTATAAAATGTAATCAAACTGGAACATGAAAACAGACAAAAACAGACAATGAAATTTGCATTAAGCTTACCGACAAGAATACTGTTGATATACACCGGTTCAATGAAGTGACTCAGCAGCGCTCCCTGAATACCAACCACTTCCCATTTTGTTAATTTGTCACTAGCTGACATACTGCTTGCTCTAACAGTTTTAGGCGGACAACAAACAGTTAGGTAAATCTTGCCTTCTATAGCAACATGGAGACTCAGCTCTTCATTAGTTTCGTAAGCAGATATAGATTGTGGATTGAGATGTCTAAAGTAAGACAAGAAAATGAATTTCAGAAAACAATTATCAATAGATCTGGCCTTACATTACGTTCAGTATTTCTAAGTTTTAGAAACACCACATTCAGCTGCTCAAGTGACTAGAATACTGAAATCAAGTAAGAAATAGTAATTCAGCCTAATCTTAGCCATCAGTTGTGCAAACATTAAAAAAGATCAGCATATGCTGCAAACAAGCCATCACTTCGTGTCTGCTTACACTGTGACAGAAGTTAGCTGAAGGCTGTTCATCTTGTGAAAAAAGCAGATGAAGGTTGTTAGTCTCCTTTAAAATATAACTTAAATATTCTGAAGAATTGCAGTGTAAAACAAGCAGATGCAAAACATTAGGGAGACAAAACAGTGATTGTTTGGAAGCAGAACAGTTTTCCCCCTTAACCAAAGAGGGATAAGAAGTCAAAGCCTGAAGTTTTGAGCTAACTCTCCCCAATTTTATCATCACTTACAATGTTATGATCAAAGGTGCTTGTGCTTTACTACATTATTATAAAGCAACCATTTAATTTTGGCTTAAGTAACGTACTACTTATGTATGTGGCCTGTTAGTAAGTGGCCACATTTTGCTACTCAATGGATTACTTGCAAGTCCCTTCTAAAAACTGTCTTTAAATAACTCTATACATAAGCAAATCTGCTGTATTAGAAGAAAAGACTTCCCAGAGTTTGTCTTAAAGAGAGCACCTGCCAGAACAGACAGAAAGCAAGAGAAAAAGTGCTGAATCTGTGATCCGTCAACTATTAGAGTGGCTTACAAACTGCATCCAGACTCATCAACCACTTCCTTCTAAGAGCAGGCTATGACGCTGAAAGTAATCTAAAACCTTCTGCAATTCTAACAGGAGGGGCTCCCCCAGTCAGCACAACTCGCAACGAACTGGCTGTGACTTCCAGTTCACAAGTCTGCCTTCTGAACACCCCAAGTACAGTATGAAAGCAGCTGTCTTGTATATATGAAAAAGTTACGAGTGTGCGACTTTCAGGGACATTATTCCGCTGCACCACTACAAGGGACACAGAACTCATAATAACTTGGTGCACCAGCGACTGCTGCTGTTAAGTGTCAAAACTATTAAAAAAAAACTTTCAGAAATTTAACAGAAGTTAGAAGTGTAAAGATAAACATAGGAGTGTATTTGTCCCATCAAGTTTCTCTCATTACCTTTTTTCTACAAAGCAGAGCAGGAGCCTATTGTTTCAATTCAAGGCTTTTTATACTCTAGTCCTGTGGTGCAAAGGATGACATTAAGTCACCACATCCCCTTGCTCAGTGGTTAAATTAATGATTTATTAGTATTTTTAATAGTATCTTAGGAGGGGGGTTAACAGGTAAGCGGATAGCTGTAATAAACAAAGCATCGTCCTGAAGCTATAACCCATGTGGAAGTTTTTTTTGTATTGTCATGTTGCGCTGTATCTCATACGCTTATCACTACCACCCTGTACATTAATGCTTCCAAAACATGAAAAAAATTCAGAATACCCCCCCATCTTAGAAACGTGTAACAGAATGTGTTTGTCTCTGCCAACAAATTAATCTTCCACTACAACACCTCTGAAAATACCAAGGTCATATATAACCAAATACTTACATCTGTGATTTTAACTGAGCAGTTCCTTTTGGAAGCTGATTCATGTAGAGAAAGATAGTTGTATTTTGCTTTAGGGTAAGCAGCTTTGAGCACGGTGCTGTGCAAAATATGGATTTCTCTGTCCTCGCTGGATTTTCATTATAGAACAGCAAAAGATGTCTATAAAAATATCTAAAAGAAAGTATTAAGTAACAGTAAATATGAAAAACACTACTTTGTTTACAAATACATGGACAGTCACATGATTTGAAAATAATCCAGACAGCACTAACTATAAAATGCAAGTGCACTTACATTTACATTTGCAAAAGTAAAACTGAGAAGAACTGGCTGCAAGAGAACTGGTAACTATTTGTACACACATTCTCACCTAAGTAGAGAACGCCTTGCAATAACAATGGCATGGCTGTCATGCAACACTCTTCCACAAGGCTGAAAGCACTGACTGTAATTACATTCTCCTGTTCCTAGAGCTACAACTTCATGCTGTCCACCTAAAAAGAAAACATTTATTTTGACGTGATTGTGGTGGGTTAACCTTGTCCGGCTGCCAGGTGCTCTCTCACACCCCCTGTCCCCCAGCAGGTTGGACTCCATGATCTTAAAGGTCTTTTCCAACCTAAATGATTCTATGAAAAAAATAAAATGAAAAAGCTCGTAGGTCAAGAAAGGACAGGGAGATCACTTGCCATTTACCATCATGTGCAAAATAGACTTGACTTGGGGACGATTAACTTCAGTTATTGCCAACTACAGCAGGGTAGTGAGAAACAAAACCAAAACTAAAATTTCCTCCTACCCCCCCCTTCCTCCCAGGCTCAACTTCACTCCTGACTCTTCCACCTCCTCTCCTCCCTGCCCGAGTATGGGGAAGCATCAGTTCCTAACACTTTGCCTCTGCCGCTCCTTCCTCCTCACGCTCCTTCCCTGCTTCAACACGGGGTCCCTCCCACAGGACACAGTCCTTCAGGAATGACTCCAGCCTGGGTCCTTCCCACCAGCTGCAGTTCTTCAAGAACTGCTCCAGTGTGGGCTCCTCTCCACGGACCACAGCTCCTGCCAGAAAACCTGCTCCAGTGTGGGCTCCTCCCCACGGACCACAGGTCCTGCCAGAAAACCTGCTCCAGTGTGGGCTCCTCCCCACGGACCACAGGTCCTGCCAGAAAACCTGCTCCAGTGTGGGCTCCTCTCCACGGACCACAGCTCCTGCCAGAAAACCTGCTCCACTGTGGGCTCCTCTCCACGGACCACAGCTCCTGCCAGAAGCCTGCTCCTGTGTGGGTTCTCCACAGGCTGCAGCTTCCTTCAGAGAATACCCACCTGCTCCGGCCTATACTAGTCTATACAGCCTTTGCTGTATATATTGCATGACTACAGCACAATTATGCGTGTGACAGAGCCATCAGAACAGAGTATGTCAAAGGAGAGCTATCCTCTACATTTATTTACCAGATCAGAAATGCGTTAATCAAGGCTCCCCAGGAACACAGCCCAGGTTTTCCACTCCCCAATACTCACGATCGAAACAGACTTGCCTTTTTCAATGATGAAGGCAGCCAGTGAACTGCCACAACTTTGGTACTCAGGATGTTTGGTAGTCAGGTTGTTAAATACTTCTTCAAGTGTTTGTGAAAGTTTTTGATAGATAAGCTGCCTTCCTTCTAAATAAAACAGTAAAAACCAGCAAGACATAAATTTGCAGGAGGGGGGAAAAAACGACACGATCAACCACTTGCCAAATTATAAATCTAAACACATGGTAAAAGCACTACTATCAACACACACTTTTGGGATTCTGAAGATTATCAGGACAGACATGAATAAATAAAGGACAAGAATACCTAAACACTTTATGCTTTTATTATTCATGATAATAAATCAGAGATATGGACCAAGTTTGATCACCTACTGCACGCAGTATTTCAATTAAGGACAAAAATACGGTTTCTATTTCTGTCACCAGTTTACCACTTAAATTCAAGCAATTTTCTGAAGCTGTGTCCATTTGTAGAACCGATGGTCAATCTCTTACTTTAGCGACACTAATTCTTACAGCGTTCTTCAAAGGGAAGATATTTAAAGTAACAGTAACTTCAAAGAGATCACTAAATGTATTAAAAGAATAATTTAAAAGAAAAAAAAAAAAAGGCAAGCATTTGCTGGGTAATTTCAATCAATACAGAAAACCAAAACTATTCCTTACCAAAACAGATCCTTGAAACACGAACAGAGTTTGCTGGAGTCTGGGGCTCAGCAGGAGTACAGGGAGGATCTAAGAATTTAACAAAATTTCAAACGGGGATGGACACAGCAAATTTCAGAACATGGACCTCACACTATTCCCAGCAAGTTAAAAGTTTCTAATTCTCTAAGAATTTTATTTTCTGATTTTGAAGTCCTTGTAAGCGTAGAACTATTTAGGCGGCAACCCTTAAAAGAAGATAAAAGTTATGGTAACTGAATTCTTTGAAAGTAGTAACTCAGTGTTGAAGCTTTTAATCGTTAAAATTCGAAACCGCTTAGGATCAACTTCATATTGCTGTTACCTAGTGAGTAGCAAATCAAGTGCAACAGCAACAAATGAATTAATTCCTTCAGTATTCTCCGCTCTGTGCTACAAACTGATGCAACTCCTAATACACAAAAGACAAAGGAAAAAACCAGTTTCAGAACCATATGACAAACAGCTCTGCCCAAAGGATTCAAGAAAACTGACAGAGGCCCTGATACAGAAGCATTTAATAAAATGACACGGAGATTTTGCATAGGAAACCCTTAAGCCAAGCTTTTCAAGTTCTAATTAGGTGTTGCTAGAATATTTACCTGACTTTTCAGAAGCCTTTGCCCCTGTACACTCCAAGTTAAGTAGCTCATCAAGAGCCAGTTTAGCTGCATTTAATTTAGATTCCTTCTTGTTTCTTCCCAGTCCAGTCTTGTAGCAAACACCATCTACCACAGCACAAAAGGCAAAATAAGGCCTTATGATATTGCCTTTAAAGGAGAAAAAAAAGCAGACACAATTAGTGAAAGTATTTTAAGGTACTTTTATCCATAGCTTTATGTGCTTATATTCATTCCAAGGACAAGTACAAGACAAAAAGACAATTTTAGCAAAATACAACTCAAACCTTTCACCTCCACAAGAATTTTGACAGCTTTCACTTTACCCACTTTTCACAAAGTTCTGGTAGCAGTCAGATTTGTATACAATTCATCTGATCAAATTCTGTGGTAATTAATTATGAGACACAGTTGTGCAGACCATAAAAGGGCAGCCAAAAAGCAACGTAGGTGGAGGGTAGTGCAACCAACAGTGAAAAAATTCATCTGTGTTAGTGCCATCAATACTAACTGCAGACATTCAGATCACCTCAAGGATAAGCAAATATTACTTTATTTAAGAAAAGAAGTATTTACCTGCCACACTAGTTTCTTTCAATTCAAGTTGTACATGGTGCATTTGTGCAAACTGATGCAAGGCAGATACTGGGTTTATTACTCCCTGTTCGTACCTTGCAATAAACTCCTCTAGGTCTTTCTTTGGAGGAAGTGCTGATAACGGGGCTGCATGGGCTGCTTTCAAAAGAAAAGGTTCTGAAACAAAATCAAGAAAAGAACTGAACACACTCTCCGACAGTTTAAATCTGTTTATTTTTAGATGCTTCTTAGAACAAAAAGCAAAAGTTATTTACTCTGGAGCAGTACTGCTTTGTACTGAATCCTACATTAACAATACTAGCAATTCTGAAACGGTGTGTACCTCCTCTTTTAAAAGCATCAAAGCTTTTACTTTGAGTACTAAATCCATTAACTTCTGAATATAGACAGATATTACATGTAAATACAACATATATTCCCCCTCCCCTCCCCTGCAAACCAGTGATCAAATGAAAGTTGCTGATGGCAGATTCAAAACAATGAAGCATGTGGTTTTCCACACAAAACTATGAAGCAGTGGAACTCCCTGTCATAAGATGCTATAGAAGTTTTAGCAACCACATACATTATTCAAAAAGCAGATAACTCATTCAAAGAAAAAGAAACCCACCCACAAAGAGCTGCTGAATACAGAGACAGCACCTCTGGCCGACGTGGCCAGGACAAAACACAGGGAGAGCTGTGCTGCACACCCACCCTGACCCTGCAGGTCCCCCCCACGCCCACAATTAACCACACTTGGAACCAGGACAGCAGGTGGGTGGATATTTCATCTGTCCTAGCACAGAGCCCTTACGCTCTTCAGGAGGGAATGTGAAGCAAGTTAGTCAAGTCATAAGAGACTTCTATAAATTCTGAGTAGTAGTCCCGAGGCAAACCCACACTTTCTGAATTTCATTCGAAAGACAAACTCTTCCAAGCAGCATGCTGTATCTGGACAGTCGTCTTCGACTTGGAGGTCTCCTACAGATTAACCCATTAACATTTCCAGCAGCATCTACTTTTGTGAAGGAACGGTGTGTTCTTTTAGATTTAAGAGAAAAAAATGAAATCTTTTTCCCTGTATCAACTCTAGGATGGATGGAATCTTCAGCTTCAGGGTTGCCATATACTCAGGCACAAGTACCTCCCAGCCAAGAAGAACTAAAATAAACTGTTATCTCCGAGTCCTATAAATAGGAGCCTTTACCTCAATACAACTAGTCGAAGAGACAGAATTCAAAATACATCCTGGGACATCTGGAACAGCAGTTAAAACTCTTCTCAATGATCTCTACGCAGCAGTACATATCCTATACTTTGGGAACCTCTGCAGCACTTGTAATGTATAACTTGGCATTTATAATTACAAAATGCTGCAGACTATATAGCCCACCCTACAACAAGTCTCTAACAGACTTCCAGTACAAAAGGACATAGGAAGAGCAACAAGTTGGAGCAGATGCTAAAGAAGTCATTTAAGAAAATACGGCGATAAGAAAAAGCAGCAGAGGGTTGCAACCTTTCAAAAAAGAGAAAATCATAACATTACTTTCACCAGCATTAACAGTGTATTTTAATAGCTAATCCCAGTGGATAAACTGAAAAGTATACCTGGATTTTGTATCACCTTTGGTACAATGCACCTCTCGGAAGGTGGAAGTTTTGGCCTTACAGACTGAGAAAGCTTGTTTAACGGTAGCTGCCTAGGAGGCCAACCTGGCAAAGTCTTCTTTCGTGTGGAGTCAAAGGTGGATATTCCAGCACTCTGAAACCAGCCATTGCTGCTAGTCATTTT
Source organism: Pygoscelis adeliae (assembly GCF_000699105.1). Classification (NCBI taxonomy): domain Eukaryota; kingdom Metazoa; phylum Chordata; class Aves; order Sphenisciformes; family Spheniscidae; genus Pygoscelis; species Pygoscelis adeliae. The sequence goes on along the minus strand of NW_008824233.1, from coordinate 3,398,520 downwards.
TGATCAACCTAAGTTTAACGGTAAAGTTACAAGATGTTAAAGGCCTGCTGCAAACTCCACTTTTCTTCGTTAAGCCGTTTCACAAGAACGCCACGAACAACTCGCACTCTGTTTTTTCTACAGACTGGGGCAAAAGAACTGAAACCCAGCATTCTTCCAATCCCTCCCCTTTCCCAGCTGGCACAACGAGGTTCAAAGCCACTTCTCCGCTTAGTTAACCACCTTCCCGCACGCTTTAAAGCGAGACTTCACGCGGCTCTGCGCCTCCTCTTGCAACCAGCTCGAAGGACAAGACAACCCCCCAGCCGGCTCTCAAGGGAGCGAGGCAAAAACTGATCCCCCCTCAAGTTTCCAGGACGAGCTGGCGCTGGCGTTGAAAGCTTTGGTACCTGCTCTCCTCTCCCCCTCGTGTGCTGTGAGAAAACCCGCACCTGTTGGGCTCGGCCGCCCTAACCGCCCGGCCGCGGGC
>NW_008824233.1:3384391-3397315 GCF_000699105.1 Pygoscelis adeliae | reverse complement strand
TGAGGCGGCCCCGGCTCGCCCCCTCTGAGTCACCGCCTGTAAATGATAACTCCGCGCGCCGTTACACTTAAAACACTTTTTTTTTAATCAAGGAAGTTAAACAAACAAAAAACCCCCCTGTACAGTAGGTAAATTTTATTACAAGTGTAATAAACTTAATAATTTTTAGCACTAAGGCAATCACAGTTTCATAAGTTACATATATATATATAATTTACACAAGTCTACATTGACAAATCAATTACCGGTCACATCAACGAGGGGTTTGTGTTACGGCAAATAAAGTTTATGAAAATTCACAGTTAATCTGCAAGTATTTTAAAGATGCAGGAATCGTATTGCACATAATAAAACAGTGGACGCTGAGGAGCAGATTTACAGTGTTCCAGCTATTCCTTCATAGAATATACATTGGTCATCATCATGCAATAACTTCAAATACAGAATGGTATCATGTACCACAGTAAACAGTTACTCACAATGTAAGTTTTAAATAGAGTAGCAAAAAGCTGTTAGGTTTCTCTTTAAACCATATTTAAATTTGTAAAATATAATAAACCACTTTGATAAAATCAAACGGAATTACGGCTGTCACATTATACGTTTAGTATTCTTCTTTGTCTTTTCCTTTCTTTTCCTTTTCATCCTGTAGTGCAGTACCAAGTTTCTTTATAAGGACCGACAAAACTTTGTCCAAAGGATCCATGACACCACGCTGCAGCCACTTCGGAATAGTAGTCCTTGCATGGTGAAAGCCCAGCTTTTGGAGGATGTAGTCAACGCCAACGGGATCAATTTTTCTCCCAGTCCAGGATATTAACCTAAAAAACAATAAATAGGGGACTCCATCGCAAATATATAAATGTAGCAACTGGCTTTTGTGTAAACAAACATCCATTTTTACCATTGTTACTTCTGACCTACGTAAGTCCATCAGACATTGTTTCAAACTTCATTTATACAGATAAGCTGAAGATGACGAATGGAACATCCTCTCAAAGGAAGAGGATGCTCAAGGAGGCAAAAAACCAGACTGGGCTGCCTCCAGATCATGTCTAAATTGATTAAATGCCAACTGCCAAGACGTGTTTGGCCTGGGATGTGTTGTTTTGATGTGTGAATGAACACTGCTCCAGCAGTGTCAGCAGAGGTTAAAAAAACAAACAAAGCCTGACACAGAGAGAAGCCATTTTCAGTGATTAAAAGTGTATTCTGAGAGCAGTGAGCTGCTGCTACACACACTATTCTTTTCTGCTATGTTTAAACTGCCATATAGCAACTAGTATATAGTGCTTTTTTATTTTAAGGTGACTCCTTAAAGAAGAAGAACCGAAACGCTAAAAATGGAAAACTGCAAGATGAAAAACTGTATGGCAGAAAGCGAATGGACTGTCATAGGACAGAGTGAAACACAGTGATCTGTGGTCCTTAATGAGTTTAATTTTACTGCATCCTAATTTTGAAGAGCCTCCAAAAATATCTTTAATCTGCATAAATTCTAAGCTAGAAATTAACTGATGTAATAGGTAATCGCGTTAGCCAGCTTTTGTCATGTCCTGTAGCAGGTACCTTTCACAGCAGCACTAACAGCCAAAGACCAATCTGTAACAGCCTCCACATGACTGATCCTCTCAGGAGCTGAACAGCATCAACTTGGAAACTCTTGTCGTTTGCAGGACGGTACCCACAGGTAAAACGCATAGACAAAGAGACTGCAGAGAAGCCTGCTTGTTACCTGAGCGTGGGTTCCAAATGCCAGGTATTGCACATAAATTCTCTCCAGTCGACTGTAGTGTAGGTAATGCTTTCCTCTGCCTCTTTGTCAGTGGAGCTGTCCTCAAGAACACCAACGGAGTTTTTCTGCCCTGGACGAGCAGCCAAAATGCGAGGAGGAAAAATTGCTACAAAACGGAGAGGAAAAACCCCACACCAGTCAGCCATGAGCATCACTTGAATTCTCTTTGTACATCATTTAAATAAAACAAAAGCACAAATCTCAGAAAAGAGGGAACCGCCTTGTGTTTCAGTTTTACAGAATTTCTGGCAAACAGTTTTGGTTTGAACAAAGTGCTAGTAAAAAATATCCTATGAAAACTGTAATAGACACTGGATAACACTGGAATGTGGGATTCTTCCTTCTCTCTGCCGGCCCAAAGCATCCATATACAGGGGCTTTCTTTCAAATTCATCGTGGCACTCAGCAAAGCATGAGCAAAATTTGGACGCGCTCCTAGTTTAGAATGTTTTTTTAGATTGACAGAGTAGTCTCTGAGGAGGAGGAGGATGGTGGGGGAATAGTTAAGTTAAATCTTTGTCCAAAGGCATCTTTGTTCAGGCTGGGGACCTGAACCCAGCTCTTACTTGAGTTCAGGTCCTGGGGTACAGAAAAGGAACAGCAGCTCCTTCTCCTCCAAACAACATATTTCATAAAATAAAAACAAACCTGTGAGTTTGGATTTAATTTTGATTTAAGGTAGCTTGAAAACAAATTCTTTGACAGAGCTCCACCAAAAACCGTTATCTTCCCCTTTTGTTAGTTTCTGCATCGTCAGGCATTTTACTATAAAGTGCTTTCAGGAAGCACTCCTAGCTCTGTTGTACACAATTACACGTACACAGATTTTGATATGGTTAGTTCTAAAAGTAAGCTTTCAAAATACTGAATCTAATGTGTTCTACATCATATACGTGTTACATTTATACACCACATCATGTTGCATCACATGAATAAATGTTACGTTTTCTATACGGTTCAGTAATAAATGCAAACTACGACGCACAACACTGAATTTCACACACACCAGAAAAACAAAATATGTGACTTGCACTGTGATGGTAACTCATCGTTTAAACGTACATTACCGTGTTACATTACTCTTGTGGCAGCCTTTAAAAGAAAAAAGTACAGAAATGAGAGTCTAGAGTAGGATTGCTGTGGCAAAATTTGGAAAAATCTTAATTTAAGATCAGAAGTTGTAAAATTTCAAATAAGCAGCTTTTAATGTCAGTGATGACATCTCATCTGACGTAATACATAATTATATAATACTTGCTCTCCACAGCTTCCTGAGGAGGGGAAGTGGAGAGGGAAGTGGTGACCTCCCTGGTATCCAGCGAAAGGACGTGTGGCAATGCTTCCAAGCTGCGCCAGGGGAGGTTTAGACTGGACAAGAGGAAGCATTTCTTTACCGAGGGGGTGGTCAAACACTGGAACGGGCTTCCTGGAGAGGCGGTCGATGCCCCAAGCCTGCCAGTGCTTAAGAGGCTTTTGGACAATGCCCTTAACAACACGTTTTAACTTTCGGTCAGCCCTGAAGCGGTCAGGCAGCTGGACTAGATGATCCTTGTAGGTCCCTTCCAACTGAAATAGTCCAGTCTATTCTACTTATAGTAAAATATGAAATCATTCTCTCTATGATCAACACCAACAGTGCCGCTACGTTTCCAAGTCTTAATTAATTTAGTAGGTTTTAGATACTCGTGGCAATAATTACTTGCAAAGCATTAAAGCCATGATGATGACCTTCCCTTCGACATGCAGGTCATCTTAGAACACAGTCATTCAGTACCGCGCTGTTCATTCACCTGAAGTCTGCAACAACAAAAATCATTCTGTGTTTGGCGCACTTTACGTATACATCAAACTCACCTGTCTTCAATTTGCTCTTCTTAGCAAAGACTACATATTGCTTAAGAATGCATGTGCCAAATTTGAATTGCTGCAACTGAACATATTCACGTGGAAAAGTAAAGCGCTCTTAAGTCAGAAAAATGCAAGTCTTGAAAGAAACCCCATTGATGAAAGGACTGCAATAAAAGTAATGTAGCTTCCTAAACCGGTTTTCATCTGCATATACTGTCTTACAAAAAGAAAGTTAAACTAAACACCAGGTGTCAAAATAGGAGCAAGATTACGACTTAAGAGTAACTAGCACAAGCTCAGGAACAGAAATCTAAGAGTCTGTTCTCTGCAGCATACTGCACGTAGGTGCTGCATTGGAGGTGACCAAATTGGTTTTGAGCAACCTGCTGTACCTACACAGTGCCACGCAGATACTAGCACACCTCCCTGCACAGTGCTGGCATGTCAGCCGAGTGACACTACGAGGTTTGCGAGTTTGTACGCAACTACTCTGCTTCCAGTCCTACAGGAGCTGACTTAAAATCAGCTCAAGTATTTCCTGAACAATGCTGCATTTTTTGAGAAGCGCCAAAATACCTCTTGGCTTTCAGTCTAAAATAACCCAGAAAAAACTTTTTGTTATTGTATAGTTAAATTTCACTTATCAGTGATTGAAAGACGTAACTATCCTTTCACAGCATTAAGTCCAGATTTCAAGAACATTTGATACTACGTCTGTTGATTTCAATGGAAGCAAAGTTCGGCTTAACTTTTTTTAGATTAAATCCACTTTTAACAAGTCAACTCTATTAAAAAGTATGAAAATACTTACTATCATAGTCTGACAACTGCAGATTATCAGATGAGCATTACCTCACAAATAACAACTTACCTTTTTCTTTTTCTTTTAGATAAGCAGATACCAAGTCATGCAGAAACATAATCAATTCAGCATCCATAGTTACACAAATGTGGTCTGTAAATTCAGTTACTACGCTGCATTCCACCTTTGGTTTAACGCTTGTATCTACAGTCAGATAAAAATAGTATTAATACACTTATAAGTACATACAGTATACATAAAAGTACACAGAATTTGAATACAAATCATTTGAAAATGACATTGCTGTTACTGAACCAGAGACTCAAAAGAGAGGAAGGACCACAATTAACATCCGTGTTTAGCAGCCTCAGCATTTTTTAAACAGTTTTCCCAGAGTAACTTCTGGTATTTTATAAAAGATGTTCAAAATAAAGAAATACTACCATGTAGCAACCTTGATCATCCTCAACGTGGAAAGTCAACCTGAAGCAGTATCACGAGCTTGTGCTATGCTATCAGTGCATGGTTTTAGGCAATAAGAAAAGCTGATAGCAGATTTTGCTAGTTTGGCTATTAAAAAAAAAAACACCCAAACAACCAAAACCCAACGGGTTGACTTATCTAGCAATATTATCCAGGATCAGGTATGGAGTAAAACCACAGCTCAGCCAAGATAAACATCTACATTAATGTCTCATACCTTCAGAAGTCTTATTTCCCACCAGTTCCAACTGCAGTCTGAAGATAACATTTTGAAAACAAAATCATAAAATTTAGGTTCCTATCTCATATTCCCTTTTTCAGAATGGCCCTCCTCTTTAACATTTTAATAGAAATAAGAAAACCAACTCCCTAAAAACAGGCAACCTATATGAAATGTTGATATTAATTTCTCTTAGGAAGTTTTTTCTACAGTGACCAGCCTCTGGACTAGATCTTCACTCTCTCAACAGAATTCCCTCTACATTTTATCATGAAATGGTATCCTTTCTTGCAGATCTGCAGTAATTCTCAGAGTAAATCCTCTTCTCTTATCAGCACGGTAGCTTTCTATTTAACTCCTCATTTATGAGAAATAGCTTTGTATCAAGAAAAAAACAAATTATGTTTACTGCACCTTGTAATGAAGGCTCTTGGGGCTCTTGAACATGAATAGATTTAAAATCCAGCTGCATCCTTGGCAATGCAAAGATGGTTTCAGTTTCATGGTTGTAACTGGAGCCACCTCTGAAGCCACTTAGTAAGCTTGAGCTTTTCACTGTTGTGCTGCTCTCTGGGTTGTTAGCATCAACATTTCGAAGCAGGTTTAACTCTACATGGACAATGGGAAATTCCTGAATTCAGTAGTCGTTATTAAGAAAAGGTTCTTGTCAGCACAGAGGGTGACAAATTTCAACAAAATACATCTCATAATAAGAAAGGGGGAGGAAATAAGTGTCAGTACCATAACATCTAAGCACTTCTAAGAATCTTTGTTAGTTTTTTGGAAGCTTAAAGTCCAAATTTTATTAATCTGACCACCCTATCACAACTCTGTTCTAGTAATGAGCTGTCAGTTAAGTGAGATATAGACTGTATGGGTTCAAAGTGTGCCCTTTGTGTTTGAAAATATGGTAGTACTTAATTGCAAATATTTAGTTACGTTTTAATACAAGTAATACCTAAAGTCACCGAGGCAGCATGGCTGCCAGAAATCACTGTTGACCAGGAAACCAGCTTTGTCACAAGACTTTAACCATAGTACACATGCAACATCATTTGAATTAGTTTTCAGTTGTTAAAATTGTGACAAGACGAAAAAGTTAAGAAAGGTTACTATTTCATTGTAAAACTGCTGGTGTGTGATTATTAGGATGATGATCATAACCTTTATCCCGCTCCCAAAAGCATGGCTACAAAAGGTCAAACAATCAAATGATGTTGTTGTTTGTATACTTAAATGCTCTGGATATAGCAGAACAGGGCTACATGAAAACATCTAACAGACAGTGCCTCTATTTGTGAACTTCAACCACTACATCCTGTTGTGTCTTTCAAAAGGAATAAATATTAGTATAGGATATCAATAATTTAAAAATATTTTTTCAAGATACTATCATCTGCTAATTTCTTACTATATGCCGTATTCTGCTATTCACCCTTTCACAGGCACTCTGTTGATATCATCTACTGATTCTACGGTTTGCGAATGAAATAGCAACAGCTGTATTTTAAGATTTTCTTTTACCATCTTGAAAGTTTTATTTTCCAATGAACAATGTCTTAAAGATAGGATTCAAAACGTTTTAAGGCATTTTGAACCTATCATTTAAACCTTCAGAAGCAGCTGAAGGTTGAAAAGCTTTAGGCAGATAAGTAATTTTCAAGTGTTAGTTGTTAAGTGGTGACAGAAGCCTAAAAAATATATTCCTACTTTAACTTAATCCATAAATCCTTCACATACAGTGAAATATATCCTCATGTTACAAGGTCACAACCGGACATGGAACAAGAACATTTTTTGCATACAGTGAAAGAGGTGAAGACTAGAACTACTACAATGCCAGGTACATAAACGTCCTGTACACTAACAGAACATTTTGCCTTTACTGCACAGTTTGAAAAAGGACTTAGCTCAGTAACGCTGCCAGCCGTTCAGCATATTGCTATGCTTCATTCCACACTTCACCATAAGGTTCTCAAGAAGAAACAACTTCCATTATCTCAAATTCCCTCCTCCCTGTAGCCCACTTGAAATTTAGCAGCTTTTAAACAGCACGATCTGCACTGCCTGGCAAGCAGACCAATCCCAGAACTTAACGAACATGAAACTAACCTTCATTCCTTGTGGCTGTAACATAATTGAACCACTCTTTCACACTGGCAACTCCATGTGGGGGGTTCTCATGGCGGCGCCTTGTTATCTTTGTGATCGTCGCCATAGGGCTTTCGAGGGCTCCACACGGTTTGGTGACCATAGTGTTATGGCCCAAATGAAAGTCCAGGGTTTGCACAATATACGTGGAGTGTTCACTAGTACCTGCGTTGAAGGTGTGGGCAGCATAGGATGAGAGAGAAAAAAAAAATGGAAAAAGCAGCTTAGTAAGGGTAGTAGGATTTCTCCTCTCACTCTCCTCTCCTCGCACAGGTAGTTAACATGAATAATTAGTATGCCAGTGGCATTAAAAACTGGTATAAAGCTTGCAAACAACAGAAAAATTAAATCCTCAGTAGCTACAGACAGTAAAAACTTCTCAATATGAAGACAAATATAAGCAATAAGACCATCAAAATGCAACATAGAGAAACAAAGGACTAGATAAACACAGACATGCAATTAACAAGGCAGACAATCCACTTTGTAGGCATATTATCAGGGACATATCTAGTATATTTGAAAATGTACTTTGCATTATTCCACAGATAAAGCAAATTGTGGTAAGATGGAGAGGGAACAGATTATTATTTTAGGTAAGTGGTATATTTTTGGGAAATAATCTTGATTCAGACTTAAAGAAAATAAGGGGTTTTTTTATTTCGTCTTACGTATCAATACATTCTTAAGACTCATTTAAAGGAAGTTAGAGAAGTGAGGAAATCGTTTAAATTACCATCTTCCCACACTTTCTGGGCTTCTGTCCAAAATGCAATATTGGGCTCTTCAAGGTGAAATAAGGCCCATGATTTTGAGCGGAAATTAGGTCCGTGAAAACAAGCCAGCGTCATATGGTTTCCATGCAGGCTCATGGATCCTCCAAATTGCATTCCATCTTCTGGCAATGGCATCTGAAATAAGGATATGTGGCACCCAGATACCACTTTCAGAACTCCTGGCCAATGGCGATGATGGGCTGCATCCAACACTAGAAAGTAAACATGCAAAAGCAAGAACAAACTTTAGGAAAGAGAAAGATACAGAAAAGATTGCTGCCATATTTATATTTTTAGTAAAACACGGAATTATGAGCAATATTTTCTAATCTATTTCATTGACACTGTTTCATCTTTATGATCCAAAGTGGTTGTAGCTTAAGAGTACCTGAACAAGCATACTTGGAAATCACTGGCTCACCGTGTTCAGACAAATTATGGTTTCAGCTCATGATTAATAGACAGTAAGAATAACATCACACTTCCACTGCTGCTCAAAGTAGAAATGTTTTTTTTAAGAAATTGGCTTCAAAATAGACTTTGAAAACTATTTCAACTCTATTGAAGTAGTTTGAAAACGGCAAAAAAGATTTTTTTTTTTTTTTAACAAAAAATACGTATTTTTAACTAAAATCTGAAAATAACATAAGTTAGTTCATTATTGTACCCCAGGTCTAGCAAGGTACTCGAGATACTTGCATTCTTCATTGACAGGTTACTGCCAGCCCAAATTTACAGGAAAAATGTACTGGAATTTACAGGAAAAATTGACTACTTCAAGTCAAATAGATGTACTTGCATGTATAAAGTTGCTCGGATGAATTTTTGCAATTGAAACATCCTACTTGGGAAGTATACTATTTTTTGTACCACTTACATTGCTCATGTGAGCTTCTCTCTAAGTTGTTGGCCATTGTCTTGGGAGGGAGATAAGGAACAGGTCCCCAGGTGGACAAAGCTCGTTTGCTTGTATCAAACTGCTGAGTAAAGAACTCCTGGAGTTTCATTCCTATTTTTATTAGGTCTGGTGTAGTTGATCTTGAAATCATCACTTGGAAGATATCCCATTTCAAGTCCCCATGGACAAATATCTCGCTAGATATTAAAAACAGCAAGAACATTAGCTGTTAATCTATTTCCTACTGACAAGAAAAACAAACAAACCAAAAAAGATTTTCCCTTTGCTTTCTAGCAGACGCTTACATTTTTGGTTAGCAATACTGGACAGAAGACATATAGGCAAAATTTGACCTTATCAAACTATACATTTTAAACACAGGAGGCAGTATTACCTTTTATCAGAGATGCTCGAGTCCAAAGCATTACACAGATTAATTTTCCATTCATCCTGTAGTTTAAGATCAGCATTACTGAAGATTCCCATTAGGATACTGGACCCCATATAGTCAACACGTGCTTCAGTAGAACCCATGGTAATTTGAATTTTATGACTGGGCTGTTGGTTTGGGTGTTCCGAAATATGAGCTGAAATAGAACCAAAGCAATACAGAAATATTGCATTAAAGATAAGAAAAATCGGGTTTTCCAGTGATATCACCCTTATGCCATCCACATGATACAGAGGGACTGAGAAAGCACTGTTTTCTTCCAGATGCGTGGGAGGTCATGACTCTGGTGTAGCGCCAGAACACCCAGCCTCTTTCCAAAGCCAGTTTTGCATTTCCCAGACCGTAAGCACTTGTGAAATTCTAGGAGGAGATGAAATGCTATCAAATCTTTCAGTTGCCATCTGTCCAGACGGCTGAAGGGGGCTGGAGGGTTGCACAACTAGATAGTGTAATTTTAGAGCAACCCTGAGACTGAACCAGCCCCTGATCAGAAGGCTATCCCTTCAATTCAGAGCGTGTTTCATAGTCAGAATGCACAAGTAAGAATCCAAAGGTTTTATATACTAGCAGGTTCACAAAGCGAGGTGCTGTGTATATTCTTTAGTTTTTCACATTTATTGTCTGGAGCATATACTACCACCAGGCAGCTTTCCAACTTACCCACCATCTCCAGGGTATTAACATCTATGGTACCTCCAACAACTCCCCCTCTGGAGTCCAACTGTGATCTTCCCAAGCCAACAGACATGCTGATTTCCCGATCTCTGCTACTACCCACAGATAGACGACCCTGGCTTTTCAAACCACTGGTGGTCCACCTAGAACAGAGATGAAAATAGACAACAATGTTCCAGGCTGTCAAAAGAGAAACTGAAAATTATTTACTGGAAAGCAATAAATAATGTGGTTTAGGCATATGTGACTTCAGGATTAAGCATCTACCAGTATTCACGAGGGGCTTCACAGTTTAAAACTGAAGAAGTTAGGGTTTTAAAGCAAGACGACAACAGGCTGTTAACAGTCTGTGGGGAAATTGGGGTTTTGCCCCTAAAACAACACCGTCTGTTAAAACATGCTTGATCTTGTTTTATACTCACGTAGTATTGCCCATTACATTGCTCATATTCATTTGAACGTTTAATTGCTTTAGGTTCATAGCAAATACAACCAGTGTTTCCCATGGTGTTCCTTGCTGGCTTCCAGCTTTATTTGACTTAGTAAATGGAGTTGATGTTTTTGAGAGAGTATCTAAACAAAAAAGTAGACAAAAATTTAAATTATTCCACATGCTAGGAAAAAATTGACAGAATATATACATTGTACTATTACAAAAGGACAAAATAACACCGTATTTAAGGAACACCACATAACTATGAGTGAGGATAAGCGAGAACTAGAGGATTTGCAATATGCGTGGCTTTAGTTGTCATAGAAATTGACTCATTTTATACATTTATTTTACACATTTATTTTTACTAATATCTTTAAGAGAAACGATTTTTAATTTGCAGTCAGTCATGCAAGAGCATACTTTAAATTATTTAGCTGTTTAAAAATACCAGTGTATTCAGAAAAGGAATTATTAGTATTTGAATATTCAGGCAGCAGTTATTTGCACAAGTGCCAAGTCAGAATTTCAAGTATTAGTGTTTTCCTTGCTCGTCACAAAAATCCTGGCAATACTCTTGTAAGCCCGTGCAAAACTGCATTTCCTATCAATAAGCCACTCTACCAGCCATAAATCCTTCTCCAACTGTGTCTTCTCCTAAAAACTGTTCATATATAACATCTTGCTTGCATTCTAAATAGACAAAATACCTGTCCTTTCTTTTCTCACAGGTATTTTTCCTAGACTAAAATAAGCACCATACTTGTAAATCTCCTGTCTATATCTAAGCCATAAATATTCCACACAGCCAGTGCTACACTGCTATAAGATACACTACAACAACATCTGTAGTAAAAGAAATTAAAAGTTACTTTATTTCTTATATAGAAACTACCCTTATTTAGACCTCTTAGTATGAGCCCAAAGTCTCAGATGAAATGAAATAACTGCCCTCACCTGTGAGCTCCGATACTGACCCTCTGCTAAGAGCATGGTGATTGCTTGGATGAGAACAGAGAGCCAAGAAGATGAAAATGCAATCAAATTAAGCTGGAGAGCTCATCTAATCCCAGCTAAATAACTCCTGCTCTAGCAAAAGAAACTGCAATTTTATGTTATGAAATGGATTCATCCATTGAGTCAAGCCATTGACTCTCCACTCCCAGGCACAGTGGAAAAGAGTATTTTGTGGTTGCGTTCTACAAAGCAGTAATGACATACTTTTTCATACAACTGATGGAAATACTTTAAAGAACTAAAGAAATCATTGTCTACTAACCTCTCTGAGGCACTGAAGAGTCAGACACGCTCCTGGATCTTGTAACAGCTGGAGACTTTAAGCTATGAGATGCTGTCCCGGGTGACATGCTGCTGCTTGCATTATGTTCACTAAAAACATTAGGTGACTGTGCCATGTGTGTAAATGAAGTAGATTGGCAGGGCTGCTCCCACGTCCTACAGTATGCTTTCCGTGATGATTCAGGAGAAAGATGCTGGCTTACCCCTTCGATTGAATCTGGTGTTCCAGGACCCGATGCTACTAGAAAAAAAGCAGCACATGAAAGGCATCTGTTTCATTTTTGTTTAACAATATCCTCCCATATACTAAGAAGTATTTGGAGAGTGTCAAAATATATTTCATTTATCGTAACTAAAAGGTTTTCTACTGTCTTCATTAATATAAGCTCTTTAAATAATTCAATGACCTACTTTAGAGATTTTCCATTTCTTCTTTCTAGGATTTTCTATTAAACTTACTGGAGTGACTGCATATGGAGTAAATTATAAAACATTTATATCTAGTCACATATGTAACAATACACAGGTAATAAATGTTTATGAAATTCCTGCTATAACCCCTGTACAAAAAGGTTTTTCATTATAAGAAGGGGTATCTTACCTGGCAGATTTATTGTTTGATCACCTAGGAAAAGCCGCCTAGCAATGCTTCTCCTGTACCAAGCCCTTGGAAAGGCTAGGATCTCACTGAGTCGGCGCATATCATATTTAAAAGAAGCAGATCCTATATCACAGACAGCTGAAAAAGAAAAAGCATACACACACAACTGTAAACTCTCAGTAGTAACAGGTTTTGGTAACCAAATCTAATTAATAGGTGTTCAATATAGTCAAATACTTCTTTACCTAGCAGTATAGTCTCTGCTGTAATGAAAAAATAGTTTTCCTGAGGTGCTGCCATTTCTCCAAATTCAATATTAGATACAAACACATTTCATAAAGGCAAGATGGAACCTAAGAATATAAATGGAAATACAACATGGCAGAGAGGAAACAGTCTAGGAGGTTCCTGGAGTGTGTGGAAGACAACTTCCTGACACAGCTGGTAAGTGAGCCTACCAGGGGAGGTGCCTCGCTCAACCTGCTGTTTACA
>NW_008824233.1:3373047-3382303 GCF_000699105.1 Pygoscelis adeliae | reverse complement strand
GCCAGGGGAGGTTTAGATTGGACGTGAGGAAAAATTTCTTCACCGAAAGAGTGGTTAAACATTGGAAGATGCTGCCCAGGGAAGTGGTTGAGTCCCCATCCCTGGAAGTATTTATAAGACGGGTAGATGAGGCGCTTAGGGACATGGTTTAGTGGGCATGGTGGTGTTGGGTTGACAGTTGGACTCGATGATCTTAGAGGTCTCTTCCAACCTTAATGATTCTATGATTCTATAACTGATGGTGGGTCCTACTTGTGTTGTATGTGCCTCAGACTCCTCATCCAAGGGCTTTAACGGCAGATTAATCACAACCATTCTGCCATTTGCCCAGGAAGTCAGGATCTCGTGTGCAGTGGGGAAAAATAGATAAATAAATAAATAACAAATCTTTAAACCCCACTTTTACTTCAAGGTTCCCTGACTATTCAGGAGTCCAGCGCTCACTGTAGCTTCATAGGCACCAGGTGGCAAGGTGGTGAAATTTGACAGCTAGTAACTGAACACAGACTGCAGAACTACATCACCAAGTTAGACATGCAGCAGTGCAGCCAGAATTAAGATAATAACACACAGCAAATGTCAGACTAAAAAAAAAAAGATCATGAAGAACACACTAAGGCAGCTTGTGATCTAGGAGATTCAACTGTCATTTTTAATGCGCACAGTATATCATTTCTGTAATACTACATTTAGTTGTGCTACATAATCTACTTCGATTTTTTTTTTCCCCCCCTCCTCTATGGGGAGATTGCTTGAAAACTAGACTATTTTTAGTTTTCATATAAAGAAGTAAAAAAGGGCAAGTATCTGTAAAAGATTTTGTCCTATCCAGGTAACAAAACAGAGCTGTGAAATACCTGTTTCTGAAGAGAGGACTATGAAAATGGGTGGTTAGTGTTTACCAAACTAGGTCCAACTGAAAGCTTAACCAACTTTGGGAATAAATTTAACATAAAGTTCTATTATTATACTAGTTTATCTCTGTTATAAAATGTATTAAGAGATGAATCAGCAATAAGAATCTGAGTTTGTTCATCTTTCTGTTCTGATGGAACAGTGATGTAAAAGAGCGTTCACACTAGGGCACTGGGTGGCCTGCTGAAGTTCATTCCCTTGCTGCTCACTCCTGTATGTGGAGACTTATTGAAGTGATACTATACAGACACTGTGGGCATACTGCGCCTGCTTTCTAGCTTTAGCAAGCAAGTTAGTGCAGCGTAACACATTGAGAAAACACAGCAGAATTCCACCAAACAAGCTGAAAACAAACCCAGCCCAAAGCCCAACCCTCATCGTACACTTTTTCTTAGTGATCTGTAGTCCCTTCATCCGATTGCTCTAAGAAACGTACATTTTTGGATTACCATCGCTTTTTTTGATCACCGGCAGTAAAACAGATTCGCAATGGCCACACCGAAGTGAAATAGCGTATTTAGAGTTTGAGGATTTCAAAAACACTATTTTAACTCTAATGATGCATGACAGTAAGGAATAAATGAAATATTTTAGGAAGAAGGATTTTTGTGTGTGTGTGTGAAAAAGAAGAATTACTGGTATAGCTAATATAAAAATATTTAAAAGCTAACCAAGCTACGGAGTTTGTCATTGAAACAAATTATGTAAGTGAGAACAAATTAGCATTACATGTTCCATCTCATTGCCATTTATGTAGTCATATATTACCGCACTGCAATCATAGAGACTTTTGGGGTTCTCAAAAAACAGGATTAAAAAATGAAGGGCATAGATATTGCTCAACAAACAATACTATTCAAAGACTCTAGTCTCTCAGGTACAAAGCTAATGTACACTATGGGATTTTATATCTGAAGAAAAATATACATTGTGCCATTAGGTGGAAAATAACCACCCTCTTTTGCATGCTAAGACCATGTAATAAAGTCAACATACTAAGATTACTACTAAATAACAACTTGAAATCACTTCCTTCTGATAATAGAAATATCTGACAGAAATATCTGCAATACAACTAAAATGACATGTAACTTAAAGCTGACTAAACACAAACAATTTAGGCTTTAGCTCATCTCTGTTGTGGGTTGGCCCCGGCTAACAGCCAAATGCCCACCGAGCTGCTCGCTCATTCCAATCTCCTGTGGGAGATGGAGAAACCAGAAGGAAGGCAAGGAGACTTGTGGACTGAGGTAGCAACAGTGTAACAGGGAAAGCATAAGCTGTGCATGCAAGTGAAGAAAACAAAAATAAATTGTTCACTGCTTCCCATTGGCAGGCAGATGTTTAACTATTTGCTGGAAAGCAGGGCCTCAGCACACCTAACAGCTGCTTGGGAAGGCAAATGCCATAACCACCAATATCCCCTCTTCCTTCTCCTTTCCCTGAGCTTTTATTACTGAGTGCAACATCACATGCTATGGACTATCCCTTTGATAAATTTGGGTCAGCTGTCCTAGCTGTGTCCCCTCCTGGGCAGAGTGGGAAAGAGAGAAGGCCTTGAGGCTGTGCAGGCACCGTTCAGCAATAGCCAAAACATTGATGTGTTATCAATCCTGTTTCAGCCACAAATTCAAAGCACAGCACCATATGGGCTGCTATGAAGAAAGTTAACTCCATCCTCACCACAGCCAGTACAATCTCAAAATATTCAAGGGTCACATTAAGTCACACGGACTGATGTCAGAGATGCGTTTGAGCAAGTCCATTTAGTTAACATTAAATGAATCAGGAGGCTAAAAAGGTGCGTCTCCCGATAGGTACTCCAAATACCATTAAAATTTAATGCATCAATTCCTACTTCACGCAAAAAGAGCAAAAATTTTACTACACACTACAAGTGGATGGCTCTCATACAACATGAGGGCCAGCTGCTCATAAAGCTGCTGAGAGTGAAGTCTATCACTGGAACAGCAGTTCTCTAGCTGAATATATGGGATTAAAATGAAACAAGCATTTACCAGATATGTTTATCAATGTAGTATCTATCTTGCTGGTAGCTTTGCTCGCAGACTGACTCTCAAAAAAGGAGGAACCTCCTGAACGCCTTATTCGTGACAGGCTGACTTTCACAAACTCAAGGTTAATACTCAAAGAATCCTTCCGGCCAGTGACCGAAGTTGGTTCCTCATCCACATTACCTAGAAATAGAAAGGAAAAAGTTTAATCTTCTGTGACCTTTTCAAATCTTCAGTTCAGAAAACCATGCCAAACTTGAACAACATTCATCAAAGCAAACAAAAACTTGTTCTGTACCTAAGGCTCCTGATCCAGGGGTTAGAACAGTAACGGCAGATTTTTGTTTTCCAGCTCCATATGGATGGAACACGTAAAGCGAAAAGTCGGACATGCAGGCAGTAAAGCTCAGGCCTGAAGAGCTGCTACTAGAAGTAGTCAAGTCTGACTGACTGCTGCTGTGCCGTGTTCTGCCAAGAGGGCTGCCTAGTCCAGGTGATGAACCTGAAGTCAAATTTTTTTTTTTTGCGAAAGTTAGTTTTAGTACGAAAGCATTTTCAAACGTGAAATAATACTGACTGTTAACAGCAATATTAAACAGACCAAATGCACATCA
This sequence comes from Pygoscelis adeliae, assembly GCF_000699105.1. Lineage (NCBI taxonomy): Eukaryota > Metazoa > Chordata > Aves > Sphenisciformes > Spheniscidae > Pygoscelis > Pygoscelis adeliae. Next base: position 3,378,759 of record NW_008824233.1, on the reverse strand, counting down.
AATTATGCCCCTGTAGCAGCAACGTGGCTTACATATTCTATGTATTGATGCTAGCCTTTTATAAGAGATAACTGAACACGCTTAACCGAGGCAAGAAAAACTCCAACATACTGTATCTGTGCAGGCTTTTACAGGAAACTGATACAACGTGAAGAAATCCTACTGAACTCACTAATACATAAATGTCTAGCCTTAAGGTGTGTAAAAGCTTATCTTCTGCTCTAATTTTAGACAACAGAACATTATATTTATTTATTTATTCTACAAGCTGTATAGAGTATAAACATTCATATACATATTACCTGGTGCTCCAGATTTACTAACTGAATTCTTTGAGCCACTCTGTGAAGTACTGCCACCAACTGACACATTTTCTGATGGGTACATTGTGCCTAATGTTTCCAGTTCTCCTCGGTTTGAAGAGAAAACAAGATCCAGGGAAGGCAACTTCAGCATACATTCAACTCTTGATACCGGCAAGCAACTGAATTTGATTTGAGAGGGCTGAAAGACAGAAAGAAAATAAAGAATTTAATGAACAAATATGAAAAACTAAAACCATCCCAAATTTGGCTTATAAAGTGCCATGTATTTATTTTTTAAATCTAAGCAAATTACAGCCTTTTCAGACTGGTTTTAGAATTAGCAAGATAACTGTATAAAAGTTGATATAGATACATTAATTCCAGGGAATCCCTTCAACACCAGGGCTATTATTTGGACCAGTTTTTGGAAAACTTAAGACACAGGAAGCCTGGATGCAGCAGAAGACATGTACGTCCCCCTCTCTTCCTCCTCCCCAAGTCAATCCATAACTCATCTCATGCGAGAACTATGCAGAAGCACTTGAGCTAATGCTGAAAGCCTCAAGCTCGCCTCAACACGTTCTTAGCCAGATGAGTTTGCAAGTAAAAGCTGAGAGAGGCTACAGATTGTTGTGGGTAATTTTCATAGGTATATAAAAAAAAAGCATGTTAGAATATGTTGTTCAATTTGGGAACATAATCAATTTTATACCAGGAAAAAACGTTGTTTGAACAAAGTGGAACAATATAATAGCAACGTTCAGATCAAGCTCAAGTGCTCTGAATCACTCTGTGGTAGCACTTTTCTCTTACACATATAAAAAGCCCAGACGCTTCAAATATTAAGCAGTATGAATAATGCCTTGTAGATGATAAGTGTACATTCATTCCTACAGTTTCCATATAAACTGAGAAAATATTTAATTATTATTTTTGTTTTGTAATGGTACCTATAAACAATGGATAGAAATACTAGTTACTATATTTTCAAAAAAAAGTTCAAAAGAGACAGGGAAGAAGTAATGATTAAAAATGCTCAGAACTTTTGTGACTTCTCAAAATAGCTCATTTCCTTGGTCTCCATGGGACTAAAATATGTCAGAACTTCTGCTGAAATAAGTCCCATTTCATCATCACACTAGTCATTAATATCTCTGACAGGACGCTTGAAAATATTTTTTATTTTTTAAAAAGCAAACTTCGAAGCATGGATTGCCTCAAAGACTGTGACTGAAGTTACTTACTATACTGAATGTTGAGTTAAAATCTCACCTGAACTCGTACGTAAACCACCACATCTACAGGGAAGGATGAATATGCTGATGTCGAGGACGATACTAACGATGTTGTGGACTCTTCTAAGGGATCTTGTATATCAAATTGTCCCATGTCGTCATCCTGTGAACTAACAGCTTTTAACAAGCACAAGAACTCATTAGAAAGTGGAATTTAAGGACCGGAGCTGCTCAATGCCACCAGAAGACAAAAAAGAAAAAGCACAGCGTACCAGAATACAAATATGCAACTTACCTGTGTAATTCCTTTCAATGGGTGTAATTGGAATGGTTTCGAGAGCTTTCTCTAGAAAGTCCAGTAAGCACGGGCTAATCACCATTTCCTCCGGCAATGACTGGAGCGCAACCCATGCGTATAGTTTAGCAGTTTTCACTCCACCACTTCCTTTCCCTTTGGCTGCAACATTCAAAAGATAAATTTGTCTAATATAATACCACTCAACAGTAACTGATGAACATTAGAAGATACTTCGTAACAAAAAGCTGTTTCCTCTAATTCTCTGTATCATCATCTGAAAAGGTACAAATCAGATAGGTTAGAAAAAATTAAGCCGTAACTTTTCACTAAGAAAACTGTGCAAAAACAACTATTAGTCTGTCATGCTTGATTGTAATTCCATTGCGCACATTCTTGACTAAGCACTCTTATGTAATTGTCACCACTTTGCTTTTTAAAAAATAGCACTGAAATCAGACACACACAATTCTTCTCCAAATACACAATGCAAAGTAACCACAGCTGACTGGAAACGAAAGCGGAATTAGGAAAAATAAAGACATGAGCCTGGGAAAAATGTCAGTTTAAACTGAGAAAATACATCGAAAAATTAAAACTGTAAATGGCAAGTCCTACTATATTTATGCAAAGAATAACTAAAGATTCTAAACCAGCGTTTTTAAAAGCTTGGAGCTAGCCAGAGTATAAACTAATAAAAAGATTGTTGTCTTCTAAATCTGTGGAAGAGGCTAGCACTTGGATCCACGCTCACCAAAATATAAATATGCACAGAAGGTATTGGTACCCGCGCAATTACTGTCTCTGTGAAATACAGCTATTAGAATGGAGATAAATGAAGATATTGATTTTAAGTTCTCCAAGAAAAATATAAACAACTAAAATGGAGCTTAAAAATCCTTTTATTTGCTCAAAAAACCCAAGCACTGAATTTTCATTCTATGCAAACTATTCTGTCTAATGCCTCTGACTAGATTGTCCTGTCTTGCTCTTACTGGAGACCAAAGGCAGTAAGACAAGGTGGTTTCCATTCCAGAGGAAAAGTAATATAAAAAAAAGTAATATAAATAACAATGTGTTTTGAAACAATTCAGGAGTAATAGTTATAAAAAATACAATGCATAAAGAAATACAGTAGTTGCAATCCCTACTTTTGGGAGACATTTATATCATCATACAAGTGCAATTTCCGTAAGATCCCCACCAAGTGTAGAGCTTGCAGACATAAAAACAACAAGACTCAGTAACTGGACATGACATGGTAAAAATTAAAAGGCAAAGATTGGAAAGAAGATAGGAAAATACAGAACAAAATTGTAGAAAAGTAGTATAAACCAAAGTTTACACAACATTTGGTAATCATAAAGAAGATGGACACTTAAAGGAGTAAGAGCTAATGGTTCAACAGCATGAATAATTGAGGAAGGTCTCCCCATTTCACTGTTCTCTCCCAGCATCTCTGCTGGTTTTATAAAAAACAAAACCAAAAACAAACAAAACCAAAAAAACCCATGCACAACTTTTTTCAGTTATTAATTTTGCCTGCTCATTCAATTTTGACAAAATTTTGGCTTTGTTTTTAAAGTGATATTCAAATACTGAAGGAGAGAAGAGTGAATGTCTCGGAAGCTGGAGGTGCAATCTACATACCTCTAGATCTGACATGATGCAACAATTAACTCCTGCTTGAAAACAGGAATCATTGGAGATAAAACTTTTAAGTATTAGAACTCATGTTACTCCAAATCGTGGTTATTTAAGGGCCTGCAACAGTTGAGGACACTAGTCTGGTATTTAGATTAATAGAAATACATCTGAACAGCTGCTTCAATACCACAAGAAATAACCCAGTTCCAGAAAGCAATAATTTACGCATTACTTGTGCGGCAGAAGGCACTTAAAAGTTGAAAGTATTCTTTGAATAGTGTAATGTATGGAAGCAAGGATTCATCTCAATTTTTTTTTTCGTGGATTATGAAGAATAAAGCAGTCAGCATTCACTTTTTATACAGATACTTAAACTTTGCTTTCCGGTAACAAGCATTATTTTGTTAAATGAAAACGGGGAGAAGGCAGTGACAGCCCATCACTGGGATATGGTGACTATGACGGAATATTACTGAGACTGGTTTGGCAAGAGATTTCTAAAAATGCAGCTTTACGATCTGCATACATGCTTCTGGGATCAGGTTTCTGCAGCCAAAATTAAGACTTGATAAATACAGTGCTTCAGGTAATGTGCAGATCTAAAGCTAGTAGATTACATGAAGGAAAGATAATATCCATGATAGTTTTAGAAGGTTACTGTCTGTAAGTACCTGATGGGATGGGTGGGGGTTGGGGAGGAAGTAGGGTGTTAGTCTTGCTGTGGATAGTGCTAGATAAAGGAGGAGATGTGGCAGTATCTTTCATACCATACAGCTTGGACTCTTTGGAAAGGGTTCTTGGCAAAGAGGATCCTCGAGAAGTATTTGGCGATTCGGTCTTTAAAGTCTTAGAGTTGTAGTGCAACTGGAAAGCAAAGAAAGATCAATTTACTTCATACAAGTAGCTCAATTTCTATACAGCAGTTTGGTGTCACTCCTTCCCTTCAAATTTCTTTTTTTTCATTATTTACAAAAATATCATCGTAAGGTACGTTACATTCCAATTCATGTTCTACAGATATAGCCGGTGCACATAAAGATCAGAAATCTTTGTACCAAAAAAAAAAAGATAAATTAATAAGCTATTAAAAAAAATAAATCAAGGAAACACAGAGAAACAGAGAAAATGAACTATTTAAGAACAATGCCTAAAGCTTGCTCCTCTGCTCTGTTACGTCGTACACGTCCTGTGCCACCAACGGTTTGTTCCTGTCCACATAGATTTCTGTCTTACTGCATGGTGGAACTATTCCACTACTGAACACTCACATACAGAAAGTTGCATAAAAAATGAAAGTAATAAAGTATTCCAAGAGTTCACATCTCCTATATGTGCATAATACGCTATCAATGAAAATACAGAACATAACAAAAACTGTAGAGAATGTTTAGTTATTCCTAAATTTGATTAGAAGCAACAGGCAGGACCTGAGGCGTAACTGTTATCCCTGAAGATGGCCTGGAATACTGGAAAACGGACACACACAGCCCTTCCACATCAGAAGACTAGAAAAGCCAGGCTGTTTCCAGTGAAAAGCATTTGATTTACGGCATTGCCTCAACTGAATTGCATGAAGTTTCCATGCAGCAGTGACCTATTTTTCCTGTTCTTACTCCATAGGATTTCAAATCACAAATACAAGAACATTTCTGTTGAGACCCTTTCTTACTAGGAAGATATAGAAACAATGATTAAAAAAAACAAGGGAGTGTACAGTTTGACAGCGTTTGAGAGAATACTGTCTTAAAAAGTAGTTTTTATACCAAAAGCTATTCTGCTATAAGCAGCAACACAGAAGACACAGTAAGAGAGCTTTATGTGTTAGTGGGCCAGCTACTAAGCTGCCCTTCCCGTGAATTACTGACAGTGAACGGATCTTCCTTTATTTAAAAAGGGTATACGATATAAATTACCTGTCAGAGAAGAAAATATCCAAAACAAATGTCCGATTTTAGACACCAAAATGTTAATGGAACCGATTTCTTTTCATTACGTAATATCACATACGCTGTTATGGAGCATCATTTGACATAGTTCTATTTTTGACGTTACATACAAGATTTCGGGGTTTTCCCCCCTAAGAAAACGAGGGTAAAGGCATCTATCAGTTTCCAATGTAGTATTACAGAAATCATTATTCCCATTTTAGCAGTACCTACAAGACTGAAAAAAGATTTTGCCGAGGTGCTGTGTATATATGAACTCGTACATACTGTAACTATGTATTTGC
>NW_008824233.1:3360444-3372990 GCF_000699105.1 Pygoscelis adeliae | reverse complement strand
TACATCCACCCCAGGAATATAAAACACTGTTGTTTCCACATCACTAGATTTTGTCTGTAGAGATGATGGCACTTTCTTGCCAGCAAGTAAGTGAGTAGTAGATGCATAATTAGTTTGAAATTTCTTCTTTTTTGAAGGAGACTCTTGATCCAAACTTCTGGAACTCCGATCATAGCTCCTAAAATAAATACACTGCATGTTATTAAAGCAAGCTTAACACTCATATTAATAAGAGTATATTTCTAGTATTAAAAAACCTAGACATGTCTAAAACAAATCTGTAGTATCAACTATACAAGGAAGCATTTCAATCTCTGCTTTACTCATACTTTCTGTGACCTCTACTCCCTTTCTGTCTGCCCACTCTGGTTTTGCCATTTTCATTATGTGATTATTTCAAGGCAGTAAAATCTACAAAATTATTGCTATGTCATTAGAGAAACACCTTCCAATGCTCTGTAACTCTTACAGTCAAGTTCATCTACATTACCCAATGTGATCTATGAAAACTCTTTGATATGCAGAAAACACTTAGCAATTTTCCTTCTCTGCTGTAAAGCCTGTCTTCATATAAATTCTTAAGAGATTCTTTTTCCTTCCGTACCATTTCTTAGAAAAAAGTATCTATTTGTTCCTATTTCTTAGAATTAGCATTAAAACAAGGAAATCTCATTTCCTTATATGATACTTATTAAGGATTATCTTTGTTGACAAGTAAGTTTCTTAAAATTCACCGTATTATTAACAACACATCAAATTTTAAAAAGTAATGTAAAGCTGCCTTTAGATCCCCAATCACATACACATGAAAAAAGGAGAATTTAAAAACTGAGGATGACATCAAACCTCATTAAGATCAGAAGCAAAACACTTCTGTTGCCTCAGATAATAAAACTAATGCATTTTATTAAGAAAGATACAAAATATCAGCATACTTTTACACTCAGAAAATAATGGGAGCCCTCAGAGATCACGAGAAAACACAACAGTAGCCCCACTATTAGTCAAACCAGTATGTGGATTCACTAAGTTGTAAAGTTACTTCTTTGGAGGCTGAAAAAAAAAAAAACCACCCAAGTGCTTTGAAAGCCTAACAATTTGTTTATGAAAGATAACACATGATTTAAAAAATAAAAACAGAAGAGAGGCATATGCTGATTCTTGCTAAACAAATGCAACTCCCCATGCCATACTCTGCCATAACAATTACAACTTATGGTGATGCTATGGAGTAGTGATAATTACTACGAATAAAGTGATGGTAACAACCTAATGCATACATCTTCTATGCTTTTCAAACAGGTCAGTGCTTAAGGGTCATTAATTATTGCACATATGGTCATAACTTAAGCGATGGAAATCTCAGATGGACTTAAACAGCTAAAGCAGAATAAAGTACTCATACCATGTTCTTCATAAGGCAGCTAAAGAACATGCTTCTTACCTTCGTAAACTAATGTCATCATGTTCTTGCTGAAGCATTGTAGGGTGCAGTACACATTTTCCACAATCGATTTCAACCCTGATATCAAGTTCAAAGTCAATATTTCTCTCCGTGGTTGTGCCAGTCATACTTCTGTTGGTAGGTGTTGTAGGCCAGCGCTCAGTGAACAGTTGGTGGACAGCAGCGAAGCCTGTTGCTTTTTTGCGAGAGGTACTCCTGCACAGGCACAATTGTGGATTAGATATTAGCATGGCATTTACCTGAACAGAAGGTAGGAGGCATTCTTAGACTATGTCCACACTCAGTATATAATCTTTTAAGAACTTTTCTGGAAGAGGCCTTATCTGATACACTGCAGTACAGTGATCCATCGCCCATTAACACATTACTAAGTATCCTTTCTTAGTATAGGGTACTACAAAGAACTAAGCCTTTCCTAAATTCTCAATCAAGATAAGGAACGAAAAGATATACAATAATTTTCATATTTGTAAATATTGACATGTACTTTGTGGCGGTATAATCACTGGATAAAGCTGAAAGTTATGCTGTATTTGACAAATCTGTCGCTCGGTCCCACTAAAACCTGCCCCGTGCCTCAAAAAACTCACTTTCCAAGTTCTTTTATTGTGTTCCAAGCCCTGAAATCGCTAACAGTTGCCTCCTTTTCAGATCAGACTTCCTCCTTCCGTCACAGTCACCTCTGCCGAACACAACCTCCCCTGCCTTCCACGTACACGCTTCAGGCAAAATTCAGTCCTTCATCAGTAACAGATTTTGTAGCTTTAAAGTCAATATTTCAAGTGTATTTTCTTAATTTCTGTGTTCTTCCTTAGGACGATTACTTACGTTGGTTTCCTATAAAAATACGTCCTCTCTCTTTCATGGTCATCCTCCTTCTCAGAGTCGTCACTGCTTGATGACAAGCTGTCATCCCGGCGTCCTTCTTCAGGCTGGAAGGGAATGCCGGGTGAGAAGACTACTGGAGTTTTGGGTGAACCAAACACCGAGCATGAGCCTTCACTAGTAGGTAAGTAATGGGAGGGCCCATCAATAGTTACAGACAAAAGGTCCATTTCTGTCTCCTCTGGAAACTGATTATAAAAAGACAAAAAGATATTAAATTTCCACAAGTATTGTTTCCATCGAGAATGCATTAGATAGCTCGGAAATAAAAAAGCGAGATTGCTGTGAGAAACTCTCACTCCCAAGTTCCTCATAATACAGAGACAGCAGGTGTAGAAATTGCAAGACCGATTATGGAAAAGAAATGAAAGCTTAGTGGGGAGACATTTGCCATTGCCTAGCGATTGAGCTCAATCTGTTAGCGAAATACGTAACATGCTCTGACCAATTCACACGATCAGAAGGAATGGAAACATTTCATTTAAGTTCAAAAAATATTTTGAAAGAAAAGAACAAAAGACAGCAAAAGTCATCATGAACCTTGTAGAGGGGTGAGGCACCCAGGAGCGTTAGTGAGGCGTGCATGCAGAAAGCTAACACAGAATGTACGGCACCGGTTTGCAGTTCTGGGCTGCGCTCTTGGGCACACGTGCTTTAACACGAAACGAACTTCAGGCCAAATTTCCAAAAGGGGCTTCCTGTTTCTCACATAAAGCACGCCACAAACACCGCACAAGCGATTTTCGAACATTAACTTCTTTAAACGCCTGCAAAAAATATCTAGACGTGTTAGTTTAACACCAGCACTACTACGCAGTGTTACTATAGAGCTACACGGTCATCGTCCGCAAATTCAAATTAGAGCTTTGCTGAAGAACTGGCATCATAATGCCAGTAAGATATTTTTTCTTTTTTAATATTCAACATTTGATACCTCTAAGTGTTTGATAGCTTAGGTTTTGTTGGCGTAGCAAAATGCTAACTGGGCTTATATATAACAACAACAAAAAAGGTAGGACAGCTTTTAAATGTGAACATATTTAACTGTGCAAAGCACATTTCTATGTTTCATTTCCACCTCTCTCTCACAAACAGGAATTTACTTCCTGGGAGCGTGAGGTGAGTTGGAAGGGAGAAAAAGTACGTTACTATCTCTTGAGTCTGGGTTTTTGGTTGGTTGGTTTTGTTCTGCTTTTGTTGGTTTGGTTTGTTTTTTGGTTTTGATTGGTTTTTTTTTTAAGAAAAAAAAAAAAAACATCTTTACTATTTTCCCTAAACATGTTTTTTAAAGCAGTTAAACTCTACCAGTGGTTCTCTGGGTATTAAGTTTTGGCACATTCCCTACTCGCTAGTATTTGAAAATGTCTTACTCTGCATTAAATACAGGAATCCCAACAGAAATAAAAGTGTGAGAAGATGTCCTCCCACCTAGCAATTATTTTGTACTGGTGTTGATGCCTGCAATTTTGGAACACAATGTAACAGATGAAGGCACACACACTAAAATCCTCTTCTAAAGCACATTTCAAGGCTACACTTACATCACTTTACATCAGCCTTGATCAGTCTTCACAAATATACAAACAAAATTCCAATGATTCATTTTACGAAAACTAGCACGGTGTAGGTCTACTTAAGGGTGGAGAAACACTCTGGAAAGTTCATCAACAATCAATCATGTTCTTCTGCTTACTTTACTTATTTAAGTATTTTCAAATTTGATATACATTCTGTTTAGCTGAGTGCAAAAGAGATGAAACATTGAAAAGCAGCTCCCTGTGAGATAAATTAGTTCTCTGGCAAAGAACACTTGTTTCTTCTCAGAAATACCTGAAAATACCCTTCCCCTGGACAGCTGGATTGTTGTGCAATCCCCAAAGCTGTTTTATTCAACTTAATCAGAAGTGAAAAAAAATACATAAATTAAAACAACTACAATAATCTCAGCCATGCAAAAACAACATAATATGAACATTTTAAAAATGAGAAAACATAGCAACAAACAAAACCAAAGACTCAACAATCCATTTCAAACACACAGAAGGATATACCTGTAGGGCTACAGCAAACTGACTAATACCCATTTCCAAAACTCTAAATATATTCAAACACAAAAAATACTAGATTATTTTTTGCACACTTCTGATAAAAATTCCAAAACAATTGTATTTCTACTGTCAGCCTAAAAAAAACAAACACCCAAATGTTTTCAAGTATTTTCTCTAATGATTCCATTAATTTCTGTGTTAAGAAACCAAAACACATCTGTCTTCTACCAAAACAAATCTATCTTCCAAAAACACACCCATAATTTGAGGCACATACTAACAGAAACACACACAGAAACATACAAGCAATTCAGGTCTGCCTAGGTATAGCTATCTCATGAACTTGTGACCAAATGGCACAGGAAATATAATTATATGGCATATAAAGTAATTCTTACAGAATCCTGTATGTTGAAAGTTACTCTTGGCCCAGGAGATGCAGCATCTACACGGATATCTGGGAGGTCTTCACTGTCTCCTAGTCGAGAGCTATAAGCAAAACCAAAACACAACAGCTTGTTGAGTTTTACTACAGCATTTTACGTTCATGTGAACATTTAACTACACAAATATAAGGCAATAAAAAACCAGAGTCAGTACTTACGGTTTTGTTATGGAAGAAAGTATAGAATCATAATTGAAGCACTTAGGGTACATGGAAAGGAAAAAGGAGGGGAGAAGGAAAGAGAAGGAAGCTACACATTACTTGGCCGGCAGCCTACCGCTAGCCAACCTCTGCTTATTTCTTTATGCAAGTTTTTCAATCCTGAGCCAACATACAGAAATTACAGAAAAAAGCTATTCGTGATCTACCACATGGGACATAAAGCAAATTGGCAGATTATGTATTCTCTGATGCAACTGAAATGAATTATTTGGCCTTATAGTATAGGCATACAACTTCTCATTGACAACCAAAAGTACTCATTAAGTTTTTCAGAACTTTATGTTTCCTACAGAGCAACAGAAAAGCCCCAGTATCTTTTCCATACAATTTCTCGTTCTCTTCAGATAACCTTCTGAAAAGGTAAAATGAAAGTGGTTTTCATCTGACAGATCTTGAACCAGAACCTGCATGCCTTCAACGCTTGCTCTGCTTTAATTATCAAGAATGCTAATTAATTCAGAAGAAAGATTCCTTTTCAAGGGCACCTTGAAAAACTCACTTTAGAGTACTTATAAAGCTGGTTTTATGCTGGAATATCTGCCGTCTGATATTTTCACATCTGGATTATTTATAAATTTCCATTCATTTCTACAGAAGTATTCAAATTTGAAGCAAATTTCTATTAAGAATTTCTATTCTCATAGAAAAAAAGTCCAAAGAATTCTAACACTCCTCTCCACCTTTTTAATTTTCAAAAGTTTCTATTTAATACATAATAATGCAGCACACTTAATTCCAAACTTTGAATGCTTCAGCTGGATCTACAGGAGCAATAGACTCAAACACATGTATTCTAAAACCAAAGCAAACATTGTACGAGGAGGCATCATTATACAACTAGTTTGCTCAGCAGCCATTAAATGATGAAACCAAAACAATACACGTTATACAGATGAAGAGATTAGAAGAAAATTATCATTCACAAAAAAAACCTCTCCCTTTCTTCTTCTCATTACAACAGCCCTTTTTTAAGACAGATGACTGCAAATCGAGTGTAGAAATCGAAACGATTACGCCATTTTTCCTTATATACATTTCTTCAGTATGTCTTGATTCTGTACAAAACCTTAAGTTGTAGCAGAAGTGCGAACTTCTTCTCATTTGACATACTACTAAGTCCATCAAGAAAGAAGTTTCAAAAAAAAGGTGAAAAGTTGCTTTTTAGAACAATGTCTTCCAAAATGACCTCCTCCTATCCAGTTCCACCACATATAGCTGCTGCCTATAGTAAAAGGACTCGGGGCCAAAGTCCAATGTTGCCTCTGTTACCTATGCTGTTGTTGCTACCATAGATCTCAAATTCCCAGAAGCTTACCTTGTTCTGTCCATTCTCTTCAGAGATGGTCTTCCTGATGCTGAAATACTCTTAGATCGGCTATAGCTGGGTTTGTAGCCAAGACCCCATTTGTCTTTCAAAGAGGCAGCCTAAAACAAAAATAATATTTAAATGCAACACTGAGAACACAGAGAAAAACTCTGACAGGCTAAAATACTATTTTACACAGCTGTGACAGTAAAGTAAAAAGATTTTTTTCTTCCATAATAGTTAAAATGTATCTTATTATCAGCATTTGCCAGCATCTTCATCTTGCCTCTGGATACATGTTCATTTTTCACATTTGCTGGAATTGGTAATGTCCCGTTGCCAGGAGAAAAGTATGCCCGAAGCTAATAATCTGACCACTGAGACATCCTTCTAGCTACCACTATGGTAACAGAAGAACACAAGCTAAAATGAGAACACCTGAGAAAGAGCTGCAAACAGATTACTACTTGAAAGATCTTTTCGTATTAATGAAGCATCATACTTGGAGCTCATGCACTAGGACACGCTGAAAATAATGTTTTGCCAGGTTTGTTATCGGGTCTGGGACAACAGCCACATATATTTGTGGATTACCAGCAACACTGCTTGTTTTTTTGTTGACAGTTTCTTCTAGTGTCTATCTTTAGTAGCTTGTTTTTATTTTTACATCACCCAACCCTGCAAATATTTACATGTGGCATATGTATCCACACATGCCAAGTGGAATACAATAGGTATCTGTCATTTGCCCGGGCAGTTAACATGCTTGCCTCTGCATCTGCATTCATCAGTCCAATAAGGAATCGTTTTAAAATCTCCTAAGAGAAGGAGTAAATGCCATCTTCAAATACACGTTCTGCCTATTTCTTGTGAATGTGCAAATAATCCCATTTACATTATAGTATCTGTGACATTTCAATTTTCTTATCGCCATTATTACAAGGGAGAAAAACCTTTCCCCGCCCTCTCCTAAAGGTAAAGGGTTTGCTGAACTATTTGGTATTCTTAACACTTCCTTTTCCGTTACTAACATTTTCTTCACTTTAATCAACATGCAGAAAAGAAATACGCAACGCAAGTGCTATCATTTTTTAAAGTAACTTAATACTGCTCACCCTCATACTGGATCTCCGTAGCTTTTTACGAACATCTCGGCGGATATCATTCACAGCCACCGACTCCAGTTGCTGATAGCGCTGAATTTCTTGATTTATAGTTCCTTCGCTTGCACCCAATTTTCTGGGGATAAATCATGGTTGAGTTATCTTACAAACAGGTGACATTATTTTCACCATTTCAAAATCTGTGTTCCAACGATGCTCTGCTTCCCCTGGGAATTATCCCATTTTCTCATTTTTTTCAGAAGTTACTTATGACCTGTGCCCAATATAGCTGCAGAAGATTTTTTCTTGTTCCACGATACAACTTTTTGTCAGGTATAATATTTTGTCCTTACGAGGACTCTTTGATTTTAAGGTTTCTGTCTCCAAGTGCCTTAGCACAGCAGACAGAGGATGTAGAACAAACTAGCATGCAAGGAGACCCCCAAACAACAGGGCTACCGTGATGCTAATTAAGGTGGAGCATAAGAATGGCTACGCAGCAACTTTCTTATTTTAAAAAGCCCTAGTTGTAACAACTAGATTAAGGACCTCCTATACACTTTCAATCACATGACAGCTGTTTAATTAAAAACAAACATAATGGACAAATCTGAGAATCCTCAGCAGGATGAAGAAAAATCCTTCTGCTGTAACAGTCCAAAGCCCTGTCACACCAACGACAGCCTTCTGTAGCGGATTACCTTCTGCAGAAAAAACACACTGCTAAATAATTTTAACAACTCTGTAAAGCAATGGCTATTTTGAAAGAATCACAGTTTATGGAAGCATTCATAAACTGAGAAAAGGCAGGCACAAAACGTAATTTTGATTCTTGAACTCATACTAGAAGAAACATTTTTCCTAAAATCCAAAGTTCAGATACAATTGCCCTCTGAATGGTGACAGCAATTTTATTTCAAGTACAAGCAGTAAAACGTGTCTCCTCTTCGTTATTTAACACATAATTACCAAGCTCTGTATTCCCATCCCAGACAGATCCATTTATAGTAAGTCAGCACCGCTTCGTTGCGGTGAGGGGGGGGGGGGGGGGGGGGGGGGAAGGCAAGCCCAACAAACCATGACTGCAAAAAATTATTACTAAAATTCACAGAAGTTGTTCAGATGAAATTTATGAAATTTGAAATAATTCTTTCTTCAGGGTTTTCTCAAGTGCAGCACAGGATATTTAATTTTAAAATATCACCTATAAGATGCAAAAACAGTCAACTGAAATGTTTTTCTTCCAGTGAACGAGACTAAGCTTATTACAGTTACAAAGTAATATATTTTGTTAAAGTAATCACCGTGATAATAAATCAAGATGGAACTACAATTTTGAATCAATAGGAAATTGGTTATAATCAACCATTGTAATGCAGAACCAGAAAGAATATAGACTAATTTGACACTTCGGGAAGAACTCGAGAAATTTGAGAGAGTACTTGCATATATAGTTTTTTCCTTATGGAATCCAAAAGGACAATTTTTTCTTTTGAAATAAAGACAATGATTTCCACTTGACCAACACAATGCCACAAGATATGTGATAAGAACAGAAAAGAAAAAAGTCAGCTGCAGTTTGTTATTCCCAAACTTTGTGCAAGTTACAGCAAAACCCAACTTACTTTAAGTCATCAATAACTTTAGCTTGCTCGTTGAGTTCTCTAATATCGACTAAACGTTTCACGAATTTTCTTCCTCGCTGTTCTCCACTTTGGATACTAGAAGCTCCCTGCCGTCGGTGATCAACAATCTCCTATTTAAAATAAACATTTAATTAATGCCCTCATCAAAAATTGGACATTAGTGCGATTTAACAATAGGCAAAGTGAATTTCACACCTTAAAATTTGGACTAGTGCATGCAAAAGAATCAGTTTCATCTCAAACGGCAGCTGATTGGATTTTTTCCAGTGATCCAAACCCCATCATTCAGTTAAGACACACTGTAACTACTACATACATGTCCCCATGAGCAGGATCTGCCTGCTTTCATATGTGATCTGCTAGACTGAGGAGAATCACACTTCGCTGACCCCAACAGATATTCTACAGGAACAGAGTATCGATGGTTTGGGGGGCTCAAACCCAGCAGGTGATTTACAATCCGCTGCCCAAATGTTAGCTTGCGTGCATCTCCACATAATGAACCTCCACCTGATTTCTAAACAACAAACAGGCACATTAGTGTTCTGGGATAATGTTTTCACTGTTGGCTATTTAGGACAGCCATTAAAGAACATCTGTTAAAACGTTTTTATGTGAAACCAAAAAGCAAGGTCAGCAGCATATTGGGTAGAAGTACCGAAACAGAATTTTTTCTAATTTGCTCATGTTAGTAACGTGCTCTCCTGTTAAGAAAACCTATCTACAGCCACAGCTTTTCCAATTCAGGTACCTGAAGTTAGGTATTGTGTCTCCATATTTTCAAATCCAGATCGATATTTCCACATAACACCAGTAGAAGTATGATCTGTGATTTCTTGCCTTTGAAATATGGAGTTAGAAAACTAACACACAAAACTTTTCTGATTTGCAACAAGAGTTATAATAGCTAAATGGAGTAGCATGACTCAAGACTAAGATCTTTCCATTTGACTGAAGACCTTGTCACGCCTTTTCCAATTAATAGCACTTATTTTGGTTGATTCACTTACTGCATGTATAGTGGGAGACATAGTGTCAACTTCATCCTCGTCAGAAAGGTCAGCTATGTTTACAGAGTTGAGGTCAGCAATATCATCAATATCTTCTTCTCCTGTCAAGGTTGTGAGGGTGTTGCCTAAAGCATTCAATCTTTTCCCAATGTTTGGATCCATGTGGACATCAATACCACACATCTTCCATAACACATTCAGCGTCCAGGTTCCAGCACTACTACTTTCTGTATTTAAAAAAAAAAGTTTAACCCATTTTTCCTCTTTTTAAAAATACTGAGCTATGTATTAGTTAGCCAAGACAGTGTTTATCTGTTACAAAGAACTGTCTTCTCTGCCCACTCCAAGGAAAACATATTCCACAGTTGAAATGCTTGCTGGAAGTACTTCACAGCTACGAAGTTATTATTTCTTTAACAAGTGATGTACACAGACAAACCTAATGAAAATACATTCCCTTCAGCCCAGCTGATGACCAGGAGGAAGCATCTCAAACTTCAGCTCTTACAACTGCGGCCAAGTATACTATTCCAGAACAGAATTTCTAACAGCAAGAAACCTACAGGATGTCTATCTGTACGTAAAAATGCTAACCTATTTACAGTTTCAAGTCTTGAATAAGGACGCTGGAAGATGTTCTAATATATGTGTAATGTGCCTGCTGAATACCCTGTCTTCCCAGGATTTTCCTAATGAGTGTCACCTTTCAGCATCAAAATACAGAATTTGCTTTAAGCAGAACTACACAAGATACTGGTTTTCCTTCTAAATGGATTCATGCTGGTTTTCACCATTCACAATTCCATGTGAGGTAAACTTTTAATAGTTGCAGCATGTGTTTCATTTTTATGTCTCCTCAGCACAAAAAAGCAAGCGGGGGACAATGAGCAAAACTACGCGGACAGGAGACACCGTACATGCAACATTTGGGCATAAACATGAGAAGAAGCAAACAAGCAGGTATGATGACCAAGACAGAGAGTGCCAGGTATTTTTGAGGCCTCTGGAGAATGTCCAAACAACTCAGTAGGAGAGACTGGGAAGAGAGGGAGTTCGGAAGGAATAGGAGCTGCCTCTGGAAGAGGTGAGGGAGGAATGGGAGCTCAGGACACAAAGTCTCAGCATTAGAAGGACTGAAAGATTTAGCAGTCTCTAGGACAGGAAGCAGTAGGACAACATCGCTGTTATAAAGGACTATCCTATCCTCCAACCACAGAACAAACACATATACACTGTGTGTTTTCCTGCAGGTAAAAATCTAAAACCAGGGTTGCTGATGTGACTCAAAACCTGGAATAGCTTGAAAAAATGGAGCAGATAAAAACATTGAGGAGTTTTACCAGGAAAACAAGATATTAAGCAAAACAAAAAAACAAAGCACCAATTAAATTACAACACAGTTAAAGGATTTAAATTTTGTATTTTATGAATACTTCATTTATAAAGGACTTGATTTATTAAAAGAGTGTATCACCTGCTGCAGCCTGTCCTGTTGTCCTAGAACATACTTCGTATGTACCATCTGGCACAACACCTATATGAAGCAGATGAAGCACATACACCGATTAGGCGGACAGTTAAAGTTGCTTTAGACCAGCCCTTCCAAATTCAACGTCAGCCTCTTGCCCTCCGCAATTAAAGCACGAGTGGTGTTGCATAGCAGGTTTAGTTTTAATTCCTATTGAATGACTTTTCTTATTTAGTAAAATGAATCTACTTGGTAACATCCAAGTTTATATCAACTTAAAATTCCATATAAATTCTAGAATCTTCACCATAATGAAAGGTATATATATAAATGAAAATCATCTATATTAAACTATTAAAAACTTACTGCGATCTTATGAAATTATATAAAAGCAACGCATCCAACTCTTCCAACATCTGTCAGACAGAACTTAAATGCTTACAATGAGACATATAGAAACAAAGTTATTAATAAAGGAAAACAACAAAGGAATACAACCTTTTAGATCTGTATTATTTTGCTTTCAAAAGGCTAAGGTCTTTTCTTTATCTTTTTGGGGAAGTTCAGCAGTTTTAAAAGTCACGGGAAAGGGTAAAAGTGGATTTATATCCGAAATACTATTGTATATCTGAAATAACTATTGTCCAGTATGAAATCACACCCACTTACATGCATTCATGACTAGATCTCCTCTTATTTCTGGTTTCCAGTCATCCCAACTTGTCTCAAAGCCATCAGCAAAGCGGATACAGAAGTTTTTAAAATGACCTTTGCTAACTAAAGACTCTGAGGAGCAGGCAGTGATTAACGTGCTTTCAATAGTCAGGACTAAAGCAGAGCCAGTGTCAAGATCTGCAGTGTGGTTAGACTGGAAAATAAAAATCACAGAGAGAATTTACTGGTCATTGCACTGTCAAAGTGATATTATACATGTGTTAAATGCTGTTT